>NW_026000108.1:16940663-17041117 GCF_001458135.2 Marmota marmota marmota
TATATATATATATATATATATATATATACATATATATATATATATATATCTGGCTTCCCTGCTTTATACCCTTAAGCCATCCCATCCTTGGTACATGGCCTCTCTGGCCTTTCACAGGACAATGACCAATCTCCTTCAGTGCATCCCCTGGAGTAGATGTATCTACAGTTCTGCAGATATTCTAGCCATCAGATAACATGCATGACTAGGAAACACCTCAATCCTAGGGGTGATTATGGTGCTATCATCTCTTCTGTAGATAAGTCTCAAATTCACATCGCTTTACCTTTGGCTGTTCAGAGGGAAGGATGCAGAATTAATAAGAGACTGATACAAATATCATCAGTTCATGCTGCCTCTCGTGTGTGTGTGTGTGTGTGTGTGTGTGTATGCACACATCTCCACATCCCCAGGATGTTGCTAACCAGGTGGACCTATAATGCACTGCTCGAACTCAAATGCTTACAGAGGCCAGGTAAAAAGCTAATATGTGAAGTTCCCAAGTTCTGATGGAATCTGGGAAATTAGCATGTGTATGTCTTTCCTAAAAGCATTTATATTAAAAATATTCTGAGTTCCACATTGTCAAACAAATAGATAGACACATATATACATATTTTCTGGGCATAAAGTGTTTTAGCGAAATGCCTTGTGAGGTAGAATTTATTTTATTTTACTTCATATTTTAGCCACAGGGACTGTCAGTTGCTTTGTTCGGTGAACGCAGTTGGTGAGTTCAGAGCATCGTTCTCTTGTCAGGGAAGGCTTACTTGGTTTTGTGATCACAAGATGAGTGCACCCACATGAGTGTGCAGCTGAACGTTTTGAGTCCTGAGTTAAGCTACTGTCTGCCGCAGTCCGGCTGCAGCAAAATAACCGGGGGGTGACGAGCAACTTGTGTACATTGATACAGCAGGAGTGGGAGCCGTTTATTGTAGGACCGGAGAGGTATATATATATATATATATATTACACACAGCTTATCTTAATTAGCATAAACTAGATACAGCAGTCAACCAATAAGGAATCTCCACACTTAATGGCTCGCTGGCATTACTTCACAAACCACTCCCTCTGGCAAAATGCCAGGCGCCATCTTGACTTGTTTACAGACTCTAACAACTGTCTCTGAAGACACTTGGAATCCAGAATTTGCTCAGACAAATATGGGGCAGGGACATTTGCAAAAGGGCTATAGTGTCTCCTAAATGAATAAAAGCAACTAAAATTTCTTAGATGGATTGAGGTCATCCCAACTGACTAGTAGGATAGAACCACACAAACTCCAAGCAACCAAATTTTCCATAAAGAAGAAGTAGACAGGTAACAGAGGTGATCCAAAGCCCAGATATCACTGTGTGACCACTAACAAGATCTCGATCTCTCTCTCTCTATCTATCTCTGTCTCTGTCTCTGTCTCTCTTCCCTCTCTCTCTCACTGCCATTCAGAAGCAGAACTGATCATTATCGGGGAGAAGACTCCAGACTTATTGCTAACATAGGCATAGGGACATTTTGTCATTAACTGGGTTTGTAATGGCATTTGTATTCCCATGTAGTTAAAGCATGGCAAGCTGGTATCAGAATCAAGATTCTCAATGACGTGAGGATCTTTATTCCCACCCAAAAAGAATGTTTGCACTTTGCATGTACTTCCTTGGTCAAATTGAATCCCTGATACCCCAACAGGTATCTTAGGAACAGATGGGAGACTAAGCCCCTGTGTTGTAGAGCTTCAGGTCCTGCAGCAGTATGGGAGGGGCTCAAGCGGAGGGGATGGCGCAGAGGTATGAAGGCTGAAGTTAGCAGAACGTGTGGAACAAACATGCAAACAACTAACTCCAGGTAGAATGAAAACCATCCCGGTCCATCTGAGCCAGGCCATGGAAGAAGAGAGCCACTGTGATGGACACAATTTCCCAGCACTTGGGATGATGTAAAGGACTTTCATAATGGAAAGGAGGCAGGGAGGACTGCAGAGTTAAGGAAATAAGAAACCAGGTGGGAAGATTCCAGTGAACACAGGATATTTTCCTTCCTAAGTTTGGAGCCAACTGAGAAGTAGAAGAAGGAGTTAGATAGGCGACCGAGCAGAGCATCAGCTTTGTCCTTGATAAAGCTGACCAGTGCATCTTGGTGCCTGGGCATCATGATGGCTTTTCTTGAGCTGAAGGCAATGGCAGCAGCGGCTATCTTCTTAGTTACTGTCCTGATCTGCCTCTTGGGGAGCAGGTTTCTGGCTAGGATGACAGAGGTGTCTCTGGAAGAAAGACGGTTCTGAAAACCAGGGGACAGAAAGTGCCAGCCACACTTGCTTAGCTTCTTCACCTATTTATCCATTCCCACCCTCTTTGTCTTCAGGAGCCAAGCATTTTTATTCTAATGAAAATCATTTCAAGTTTTTCATGGAGATGCAAGGTCACCAGGATGGAGGTTCTCTTCCCATCCTTCTACCAACTTCTCACCCTAAAACAAAGGAGGGATTAATGCTTTATTATTTTATTGTGCTCAAAGAGCACTGTCTATTTCTAATTTTGACTGATGTAGACCCTGGCCATTTATCTGTGGCCCATCCTGGCCTCTGCTGAAATCACGGCAGTTTCTACAGTGACAATATTTGAAAGGTCGCCATGTTTCTCCTCAGTTCCTGGGCTGTAGGCGTTTCCTTAGGCTCAGAAGCACAAGGCGAGTTATCTGTCTTTTTCATCCCACACTAAAGTTTTATCTCTCACTTGAGGATCATTTCTCCCAAAGAAACAAAGGTTTTATCACTTGATGGAGCAGCTGGTGTACACAAGATGAATAGAGAACAACAATCCCACGTTGACATGCTGATGCTGAGCAGTTAGAACTGAACTGAGCCACCCAAACTCGGGTAAGAAGAGCCTCCAGCTTATTCCTGAATCAATGAAACTTCAGTTAAACCTATGAATTCCTTAAGATCCATGCCATAGCATTTATCTTCATTTATTATAACTAACTATTTATGTATCTTTCTCATTAGCTATATCTTAAAGTCCTATCTCTTTAAGAAAAAAAAATTCAGTCCCAAATATAATGGCCCATGATATGTACTCAAAAATATTTGTTAAAGGAATGAAGAGTCATTTATCAGAGCAGCATAGTATTTATTCATTTATTTTAATTAATTAATTTATTATTTCTAATCAGTTATACATGATGGTAGAAAGCTCTTTGATTCATTGTATACAAATGGAGCAGAATTTTTTACTTCTCTGGTTGTGAATGAAGTAGAGTCACACCATTCATGCAATCATACATATACCTAGGTAATGATATCCATCTCACTCTACCATCTTTCCTGACCCTTTGCCCCACCCAAAGTTCCTCCACTTATCCCGTGCCCCCTTCCCACATTATGGATTAGCATCCACTTAACAGAGAAAACATTCAGCCACTGTTTTTTTGAGATTGGCTTATTTCACTTAACATGCTATTCTCCAACTCCATCCATTTACCTGCAAATGCCATAATTTTCTTCTCTTTTAATGATGAATAATATTCCATTGTGTATATGTACCACGTTTTCTTTATCCATTCACCTATTGAAGGGCATCTAGGTTGCTTCCATACATGAATGCCCCTCATGGTACAATTCCTGGACCAGGATAGTAGTCAACCTAGTATAGGGCCCAAGAAGCTATTAGGGAATTCAGCAATGAATGCAAAGGAGTGCAGGATCAGGGTCCTGGGGCTGAGATAAAGAAGCAGGAGGCCAGAGTTCAGAGTAAGAGAGAAAGTCTAAACATCTCCACACTTTAAGATGGGAGGAGTCGGGCATGGATCCTTAGATCCCCCTAAGGGATAACTCTCCTTTACTGCTAACTTTGGTGCATTTATGAGGCCCCTTTCGTCCTTGCATGCTGCCTCTGGTGTGCATTGTGGTGACACAGATGAGTAATTAAGGATATTTTTATTCTCCAGCATAGTCCACTTATCAGCAAGCAGTGAAGACTTTACCACAGATTTCATCAAGGAGGGCTTTACACCTTGCACCATGCAGTGCACAATTTAAATTCGTAGCACGTTTTAGTTATTTATTTATTTTCCTTTTAAAATGTTGACATTGATAGTTCATCTCTCATGCCTTCTTTTTCTCTTATTCCGGAGTCCATCTGTAATTCTTCTCTGTGATCCATGACTATTGAATTCTCCCTCTGGTTCTTACTCCAGTCGTGCACACACTTACTCATCCAAATACTCTTTAGAATAAAATCTGCTATTACCATTACTTAACCTTATCAGAAGGCAATCAGGATTAGTGAATGCAAATGCTGTTCTTCATTGCTTCCCTAAACTTTATAGCTACCTTGATGTCAAGAGCAGTTATTTTTTTTCTCCCTGTCCTCCACAGTACCAAGTGTGGTACATCCTGTAAGAATGCCCTTAATAAATGCTGCCTAGTAATGATTTTGTAGGTGCAGAAGTCTCCATTTTTCTCTTTCACTTTAGGTTTATGGTGCTATAGAGACATTACCTTAGTCATCCTTCAGAAGTAGCAAATTTCTGAAGTTGTTAAAAAAATGTTTTTTAAAGTCACTGATTCTTCCTCATGAGCAAGTGTCTAAATATACTTCTATGTGTTCTGAGAGGAAATTATTCAGTCCAAAAATATTTATTAAATGACAACTTTGTGAACATTAGGATATTCAGAGGAGTATGAGATATAGTTTCTTTCTTGACAGACTTCCATTCAAATTGAGATTATTTTTGTGCATGTAGGAGGAATATAAATCTTTTGGTTTGCTCTGGTAGACCTGGCCTTCAAATTTGTACTCTACTCCTAAATAACTATTTGTCTTTGAGCACAAAATTGCTTGTCTGAGCCTCAGTTTCTTCATCTATTAAGTGGGATAACAATGCACAATAGGATTTCAGGGAGGATAAAGTGAGAGAATGTTCCTTACTCACCAAAACAGTGTGCAGTCAATGCATGCTAACTCTTGTTGTGATCAGTATTTGATATTAATGATCATAACAATAAGTAATCTGAGAAGACGGCCATTTTTATCTGGAAGGATCAGGAAAGTGACACAGAAGACTGGTTTTTTTTTTTTTTTATGTGGTTGTATAAAAATGGGTAGCATTCCCGAAAGTGTAGGCAAATGTTCTTGAAGGGATACTGGGATTATTGTAAAGTTTCAGCTAGGTCTTCAGATGCACTCAGAGAAAACTGTGGAAAGAATAGATATTGAAGAAATAGTAGCCATGCTCAAATGTTGAAAGCAAAGCTCTGTGGTCACACAGTTACATTTCAGTTTTGCTCCACCTGCCTCCCAGGCCAGACTCCAGTCCTTCGTGGTGTACTTTACATTCTATAGGTATAATCACTTGGTAGGTACAAGCTGCTAGGAAGCATGAAACTCAAAACTAGTTGAACTCATCCAATTAAATAGTCCTAGGGCCTGATGTGTTTCCTGTGAGCTGTGGCAAGCACACATTTGACT
The DNA here is from genome assembly GCF_001458135.2 of Marmota marmota marmota. Lineage (NCBI taxonomy): Eukaryota > Metazoa > Chordata > Mammalia > Rodentia > Sciuridae > Marmota > Marmota marmota. The sequence continues at coordinate 16,946,132 of NW_026000108.1, forward strand.
CCCTTCTAAAAGTTCAGATTAAAAGGAAGCAAACATCCAAAATTAGAATTGTAATTAAAATTTGACTTTGATCAGTAGCTGCTGAGAGGGTCATTAAGAGCCATGAATGCTGACGCAGGGGGTTGCTGGGCGGATGAGGTGAGGAGGGAAGCAGGCAGATTGGAAACAAATAAAAAATTGTTAAGAAGCATTATCGAATTGCAAATATCAATTATTATGGGTCTATGGATGAGCGATTATTATATTAAAAACATTCTTGGCAGAAAGCCCGCTTGGGCGTAGATAGCTGTGACTCTACCAGAGCTCGGCTTTAATTTGATTTTTGCAAACAAGTTTTTTGGTTTCCTTTGCTTCGGTTTCAGAGAACGCTGGACAACAGCTGGGTTGAAACCACATCTGACCTTCTGTGAAACTTGTTGAAAGATGGTCACTGTTCCTGCAAATCTCGGAGCATGATACCTCAGGAGATGCCCGAGAGTGAGAGGGGGAATGCTGGTGGAGAGTTGTGTTCTCAGGCTGGGTGCCGAAGGGATAAGATTGGGGGCTGTGTTCTCAGACCCAAATACCAGTGATCAAGGAAGGATAGATGTAGGAGCTGAAGGCTTGCTTTGTTTCTGTGATAAAGAATAATGACTCCCTGGCATGAATGATGAGGGTAGATGTGGCCAAACAATGCAAGAAAGATAGCGGTTTGAGCTCTCTGCAAGCCAGCTGTGTGTTTTGGCTGCCAAAAAGACTAATATGATCATAGCCTGCAATTATAGAGGATAGAAGAGAGTGATCGTTCCCCTTTCTCTGCACACCTGGAGTGACACAGTCACTTTTAAGCACCTGGAATGCCCCCTTTTTTTTTTGCCTGATGCATTTCCACCCATCTTTCAAAGCCAGCTCAAGGTCACCTTTGCACACCTTTCTGACCTCTTGCTCCCCAGGTAGGTTTAATCACTGTCATCTGTGCTCAGTTGTACTAGTGAATTCATCACTTCCCACCACCTTATTGGTTTATATGTCCATCTGTCCTGGAAGGCTGAATCCATGACCGGTTTGACTTCATACACACAGAACCTGGCACTTAGTAGGTGCTCAGACCAGCTGGAGCTTGTTTAGGAAGAACAATAGAAAGGTAAAAGGACCAGAAGTCATGTGGGTACCCTCCTGGAATCAGGTCCTGCCACGGTTAGCAGGTTGGCAGTAGTGGGCATCTTCCCAGTCAGTGGGGAGAGCTCATCTTCTCATAGGAGGATCCACAGGGAGGGTCTGCAGAGTGGCTGGGAAGAGAAACTCTAGCGACTCTCTACTTCACTCCAAGAGCAAGAGCCAGAGCTTCATAAAGGGAGAAGACAATCGTGCAGTGCAAAGAAAATAATTATGAGAACTCTTTCTTTTATTATTTGACAAAATGTGTCTGAATATTTTCAAAGAAATTCAGGCAGCCAAACAAATGACTGAATATAGGCCAGAAAGAGAAGCCCTTTCTGTGGTCTTAGAAAATGAAAGCAACAGCTGAGACTCAAGGAAGGTGGGGGCCAGAAACACTGTAGCATATGCAGCCCAAGTGAAGGCTCAAGCCCAACCAGGGAGGTTATAACACCTTGGACACCCAGAGGAACAGGTAGGATAAGCAGAAGACTTAACTTTTATTGCATGGGGTATTTCAGTTTCTACTCACCAAGTATCAACTTATTGGTTATTTTATATATATATATATATATATATATATATATATATATATACACACACATATATATATACACACATATATATGTATGTATATATATGTATACATATATGTATGTGTATATATAATTTTATTTCATATATATATATATATATATATATATACAATTTTATTTACTCATGCGTGTGTGTGCACACACACACACAGATCTTTCCACCCATAATGTTTACAAATTGCTATACAAACATATGTGCTGGAATAGGACAAACATTCAAACATTAACTGCCCTGTATTTCAGATATTCACATATTCTTAGGAATACCTGACAGTGGAGGAGGAAAGAAGGAATGAGGGAGGAAAAGGAAAAAAAGTGACACCCAGCAGAAATGGTAGAAAGGTGAACTGGCTTTTTAAAAAGTCATATAAGGTAATGTAGAATGATTGAAGAGGTATGTGCTAAATATTAACACATATGAAGGACCCATAATGTTAGAGAAGAATTGTGCCTGTCTGTATTTGCCCAGAAGTATAAATCCTAGACCAGCAGGATATCAGAGAGAATTTTTTGGTTGCAATTAATATAAATTGACTTTGTCTAATTTTAGGCAAAAATCAAATTTATGAAAGTGTCAGGTGCTCACAGATCTGAAATTAAAGTTGAAGAATCTGGTCTTTTAGGAAACCAGGATCTTCAAGGTACTGTCATTGGGATAAATTGGTTCCAACTGTTTTTCTCTCTTACCTCCTAACACTTGAATTTAAATCCCTGGGAGATAGATTTGGATTGTCATAGCTTGGATCACGTGGGCGCTCCTTGGCTAACTGAGAAGGGACACCTCGACTGATGGTCCCATCAATACAGCATAGAATGGGGAAGAACAATCCCCCAGGAAAACCAAGGCGTCTCCTTCCAAAGACAGGGGAATGCAGGATGAGGAATGAAAACATTCGTCTTCTGCTGCAAATGCATGGACTATTCCAGAAATCCCCTTGACTCAAGGCACTCAGGTGGGAGCTGAGTGACTATTTGTCAAGCACATTGTAGGAAAGATTCAATTATTGAGTGAGTAATCAGCCTACATAACCTTTTCTCTAACCCTGAAATTTTATATTTCTCTGATTTGGGGAGAAAAACAATCAAATCAAGATAGTCCTCTTTAGGAGGAAGAAGGAAACCATCTTCTTCCTACTCACAAGTTTAATATGCAGAATCAACCTGGACACACACACACACACACACACACACACACATCGATATGTAACCCACAGTGCAAACAGCTTGTAATTAAAGAACCAGACTAATGCAACGTTTTCCCACTTACAACTCTTCCCTACCGCTAGCATCCTTCCAGCCTTCTGTTATCAGGCAATTTAGTTATAGATAATAAATACATACACATGTGGGAGGAAGTTGAAATGTATTTTTCTAAATGTAAATGAAGGATCTTTATACGACTCTGGTTTTCTTAGCCCATTTAAAATTGCAGCTGAAAATAATTCCCCAGATAAGGTCATTTCTTCTTATTTGAGAAGTCCTGGGAAGGCTATAATAGAATTCCCTTAAGTTTTGAGATATTTAGGTTCTGTTACCTGACAGATATTAATGATGGTTTCTGTCCTGATTTTATTATGGGGATCATAGAATTCTGAAGGTGGAAGACATGTTGAGACATTCTCCAGGATATGTCCCTGGGACACCAAGAAAATTATTTTAGATGTACTGGACAGACACACGAAAACATGGGGATTCCGGCTCTCCTCAGAAAATGGTAGAGAACAAAAGCAAGTGGTCTCACAGAGATTTCTCTACCCTTTCCAGATAGGCAGTTGGGGCTCTGAAGTAGTTGTCCTTCAGGGACAGTTCAGTAGTTCAGGTATTGAAGGGGTTCTCAGTTTACCTGCAGAACTTACCTGAAAAATACTTCAAACCATCCTGGAGAACAGTGACTTATTAAAGCAAGGATTCTCAATGGTAAGGAAGGGGAAATCTTGGGGACACGAGAATCTTGGCAGAATGAGGAATGAGTTAAAACCCCCATATAACCTCCCTCCTGGTACCCCAGATTGAGAGTAAATGGTTTAGGGAAAAAAAAGATAAATGTTTGAAATTGGGGTGGTCCCTGAAAGTTGCAGAATGTGGTGATTCTGAGTATCTCATTAGCTTAGGACAAATATGCAAAAGTAGAATAAGACATTTTCATCTTTCTTTACTAGTTTTTAGAGTTGGAACACACACACAAGCCAGCCTTCCTAATGTATGTAGCGTGATGGCTAGAACAGGGTGGGTGCCCCTGCTTAATCCCTGTCACAGACACTGCTTCCTTAGGTAGCTCCAAGTGCATCTCATTGTCAAATGCATTTTACTCACATTCAAGTTTGTGTGTCACTGTGATAACCAGACAGTTAAGTTGAACCTGAAGATCTCTAGCACTAAGAAACTGACCGTTTGGTCTACGCCTTTGGACTCCTTGGCCATAGAGTTCCTTTGCTCAGGTGTTCCTGAGAGTTGACGTCTTTCTTTATAACTGTGATTTAACAGGATCTGGACACTCCTACAAAGCGATGGACTAGCTGGCACAATTATTGTCATGCTTCATGACTTTCTGATTCTGAAAGGAAAACATTTTCGTAGAGTGCAATGTGAGCTTGGGAATCTCAAAGACAGTTGGATACTCAGAGTAATCAGAGGTTAAGTTTGCAGACCAGGTATTCAGATCATCTTGCTTTCATTAGAGGAGAGTTTGGTTAATTAAAACATTTGAGGCAGCATCTGACACAAACATTCCAGAGAGCACTTTGAAGAGATCTGGTCCTGGAAAACAGCTCCCCAAAGTCAAGAAGTCAACTCCATAAAAATAAACAGCACCAAAGAGGGAAAGATGGTTTAGACTCCATGCTTGTGTGTAGGGATGACTAACCTTCTGTAAGATTTTTTTTTTTCCCCAGTTCATACCTCTGGGACAATAGCTGGATTTAGGATAGCATTTCCTTTCTCCTCAACCATCTGAACATACATGAATGATGATGTTCAGTGCCCATGACATTGGCAAGATTATTAGAAATTCCCAGTGTGCCAATTGCAACTACATCCTATTCTCCAGCACTAAAAAGCACATGCATGTGCAAATGAGTCAGGGTGTCATTTTCTATGGGCTGGGTTCTATATAAAGAGTGATTTTAGGTGGTTCATAAACGAATCAGATCACGTCCTGTGTATTGTCACTTAATCCTATTTAAATTCTTTTTCAATTCTTCAGATTACATCAAGGAGAAAGACTCAATTTACTGCCAGTGTGTCGTTAAAACACCTGAACTCTTGCTATCTTCCTTTTGAACAGAGCAAAGACCAGCTCTGACTCAGCTTTCTTAGCTAGCAACAGTATCTAGCTACAACTTCACAACATTGTCTGGTAATCTTATTTATTTTTAAGTTTATCTTCTATTTTGGCAAGTGATACTGACTTTCCATTTATAGTAATGATATAAAGTTGCCTTCATAAATACATTTATTTAAGTGAAGAAATGAGTCCATTTAATGAAAAAGATTTGAGTAAATAATAGTAAAGATATGTCCCATAGATCTGCATTACTCAGATCAGCAACAATGCAGATACACTATAATAATAATAGGGAGAATATTTTGATAGTACTACGTGAATACTGGAAAATTGGGACCTACTTCTATAGAAATAATTTTGAATTGGCCTTCATTTTTTTTAAAAAATTGCTTTCAACATTCAATATTTTGATGAATATTAACAAATTCCTTATGATATATTTCACAAGTGTGTAAGCTGTTTTCAGTACATTATATTCCTCGCTGGTTCAGAACTCTTGACATATACACCCTTACTACAGAGAAAACATATAGCATGTTAAACTAATTTCATTCTAGTCTTGGTAAGTGTTTCAGATTTATGATCTGTACCTGTGCTCTTTGTTAAAAACAGTGGCAGTAAATGGTTTTAGAAGGCCTTTTTTTTTTTTTTTTTGGAAAGGTAGCTCATTTTCTGCACAATACTTTCAATGTAACTGAGTTGAAGCTGGTACATGAAGCCCAGATGATGCTGGTTGTTTGTGTGTTTTGTTTTATTTTTTCAATGTGGCTAAGTTCTTGCCCTGGAACATACCTCTTCTCTGATCTCTATCTACTTCCTATTGACTGAAAACTAGATGTAGTAGACATCCAATGTCAACTATAAAGATGACAGTATCCCCAAAGAGAGGTGGACCAGCAAGATGGTAGGAATCTGTGTGTTTTTAACCAAGTGAAGCAGAGCAGTTCACTGACTCAGATTGTCCCTGTAGAATCTGCTATGTGACAGGGAAATAAAGTCTTTTTTCCTTTAAGCCCCCATATTGCTCCAAGTCTTTGTTACAGCAGCTTAGCTTTTTCCCTAATATGGTATCCTTCTACCACCCAAGCCACTCTCTATTAATATTAGAGGTAATTAGTTGTCATAATGAGAAAAGGTGGGAAAGATGTGTCACCTTGTGCCTTTGTAAGTAAATTACATTTGACTCCTTCTGCTGCTGCCCCCTCCTCCATAAGACTCAAAATTAGTTTGGAGCAAGTGGCTGTGGAGGGACTATTTATAAATGTGCCTTATCACACACTAATAAACATCAAATCCGTGGCTTTAGTGCCTTGTTTAAAAGTTAGAGAATGACCCAGGGAATGTTAAGAAAAATTTTGTAAAAAAAAATTATCACAAAGATTTAAGTTCAAACAAGCATGGGAAAAAATGGAAGACCCTCATTTTGAAAATTAGGTGAATTAAGATCCAGGTAATGAGATGGAGGTTAGGTCTGAATAGCAAGAACTGCTAGGGATTTTTTTTTTCCCAGGAAATTTTATTTGTACCCTGTGCAAGATTCAGATTCTTGGAAGAGAGAATCTATTTGACCAGTCTTAGCTCTTATGATTACATTCTTCAGACAAGGGTGGGAAAGTTTCATTGTCAGGTCCACCATGCAGTAGAGGATGGGCAGCTCTTTAAAGAGGATTTGAAGCTCTATTTCTCTGCATTGTATCATGCACTGGAGCCGGCTTGGGTTGGCCCAAGAGAGCCAATAGTGCAAATGATGTCTCTATCCAGGGACATCACCCCAGGCACTTGAAAGTGGCCATGCTGGGAATATTTACACCATGAAAGTGGGAAAATGATACAAATCCAGCCCTTTTCTTCAAAGAGCTGTTAAAATACTTCCCAGAACACCACTGCCTACAGCTCCTTTCCTTCTTTTTTCTCTGCTATTTTCTGTAGTATCGCTTAATACATAAGTTAGCCTTGCATCAGACCAAAGACCAAGACCAAAATTCCATTGATTTAAAAAAAGCATTTGGTGAAAATAAAAATTTTATTTTATAAACATGTTCCTACATCAACATATTATATTACTTGATTAGAACATTAAATTTCATCCATGTAGAACATGTCTAATTAGAATAGGGTTTTAGGGTGCTGTTTTAGTTTGTACAGTTCTGAGACAGTTTCCAAAAGGAGTTCTGTTTTGGCATGGAAATGAAAACAGCCTTGCATTAGTATCTGATAGGTCTAATTAGACATTCTTTGCACATCTCATATACAGAAGTATTGCCTGAGACGTACCTGCAACTCAATAGATGATCAATAAGTATAGGGTGAATGAATGAATAACAGAATTGAAAGCATTTGTGGGAAAATATGATATCTTATACTGCGCTTATATTCTTTCCCTACAGACTCTAACAGCATATAGAAAACATGACTTAATAAATGTGTCCTTGTTTTCAGCTTGAATTAGAAGATATTTCATAGATAATTTAACAGATTGTGATGAAATGAAACAGGTATTTGGTTATCTTATTTTCATTTTGACACTATAATGATCAGAATTTTTTTGATTCACTTTTTGACATAGTGTCTTTTCACTTATTCACTTGTTTAATAAGTTCATATTGAGCACTCACAAGATGCCCGGTTTTTTGATTATGTGTTGTGGGTAATGTAAATAATAATCTATATTGCTAATCAAAAACTTGAAGCTGTGCTGATTGTTTTGAATTTTTAATTCTGATTCAAGTTCCTGAGGAGTTTGGTTTTGTTTATATCCCTCAGATATAAGAAAATATTTAGCTTATGTCTTGCAAATAGTTTAGGTAGATCTTTTTCTAAATGTAGGGTAATTATTTCAGTGCAATCATTTAGTATTGAGAAAACTGATATATTCCACTTACTATGTGCCAAACACCCCTCCAAGTGATTTGCAAAAGTTAATTCACTTCTGTAACCCTGTTTTATAGATATGAAACCCAAGTCTTACAAAGGGTAAATAATTGATTTGAAATGATCCAGTAATGGGGGGATTCAGGATGGAAGCACAGGTAGTCTAGTTCTGGAGTTTCTGCTCTTCATCTGTGTGTGCTGCTCCCCAAAAGGATGACTGGGATCTATGATGACAAAGAAGGAGATGATCGGAGGGAGTGGAGGGAGTGAGGTGGTAATGAGGCAGCAGTCAGATAAGTGTGGAAAGTGGCCAGACTGGTCTTTAAAAATGCCTGTAAAAAAATAGCCAAAAAAGCATAATTCATAATAGCCAAAATTTTTTTTAAATGCCTATGTTTATCCACACTAAAATAGGTTTTTAAAAAATGACAGTGTAATAGTATATAGCGATGGAAATGAGAGGCTGGTACTGTTCACAACTAACTGGAAGGGTGACAAAAATGTAACATTGTGCGATAAACTTGAAACATGAATTGTGCTTAATATTAGATTTGTGATGCTGTTTTAATCCATTTTCATAAAAAAGAAAACTTGCATAACTGATCTGTGAGGTGAGGAGTCATGTATATATATTTCTCTTAAGGAAGAAGGAGCAGAGAGGCATGTCAGGACTTCCGTTGGGCTGCCATCTCTCATCTCCTGCTCCGAGCTGGAGTTCCAAGAGTGACAATTCTCCCACAGTGACAATTCTCTGATCTCTACACTTATGATCTTTGCCTCTTTCGAATGTGTGCTATTAAAGTATTAATAGCAAAGCTGAGAAATATTGACCAGAAAAACAATGGGGGAAAATATCACTGAGAGCAGGAACAGGGATAGGTTAAAAAACAAGAGAGCTGGAGTTGAGAAAGAAACTATTTATATATGGTATGTATATGAAATCCATCAATGCAGCTTGATGGGTTAATTTAGCTATTGAGTGTTGGATAACTTTTCCATAAAGGGCCATTAGAGTAAATATATTAGGCTTGCATATGGTCCCTGTTAGAGTCTTGTTAATTTTTTTAAAACACTTTAAAAATATAAAAACCATTCTGAGCTTTCTGGCTGTGAGAAGTGAGCCCAAGGCCAGAATTGCCCAGGGATAGAGGTTTGTTTATCCCTCTACCAGCTGCTAGTAATGCTAAAATAATTAAACTACAATTTTTTGCTCTCAACATTTCAAATATTCAGTTATCTTTACAAAGTCCATCTTACAGAGTACCTTCTATATGTTTTAAGTGGGTGAGATGGCCATTTAAACCTGTAATTTATAGTATGACATGATAAGTACCCTAACTGAGGTACTTGTGTTTGTGCTTGAGAGAAAAAAAAATGAGAGAACATTCTCTTTTTGATGTGAAATTTCAATTGATTTGAAATGGGTATGGATTGATCCACTAGCAAAGAAGGGGAAGGCATTCTGCACAGGGAGTCCATCGTGAATAAATCCACACAGACATGAAAGGGTATCCTATACTTACATGGTAAGAATGTCATGTTATAACTTTGTGTGACATTACCTGAAACCTATGATAGAAGACAAGGTGAGAGTAGAGGTTCCCAAACCTTTTTATGTCATGGCACACATAGAAAATAAAAATATCACATCTGTTTGGAGCTCTGGATTTAATAGATAAGAAGACCCCTTGTGATTGGAAGCAATAGGCCCAGAGACTCCTGCGTCCCCATCTGAGTCACCCTTGCCAATTCAATTGGGAAATTCTAGAGCAAGGAGAGAATCTCTGATTGAGCAGGTGGGATGGAGATCAGAAGGCAGCGTGATGACTTGGCATGGCTCAAGGCAAAGTCATTCAAAGTCTGTCACTCACATGCTCAATGACTTGAACAAGTTATTTTCAAATCATTGTATTTCCATTTCACCCTCTTTGTAAAATGCTGATGGTCCCTGGAAAGGATCTTGTGAGGCTTAAAATTAATGACATACTGTACATCAAGCTTTTGCTGCAGAGTCAACACTCAACAAATTTTTATTTCTTTTTTACATCCTCCCAGTCTCCCTAAATTCCATTAAAAGAAGCCCCTTGACAAGAAAAGCCATGCCCCTTGCCATCTCTACACCCACTGCCTGGGGATGGCAGTAGGGTTTTTCTGGCATGGAGAGAAGAATAAGTGAAGAGAAACCATAAAATAACAAGTAAATCTAGTGCTCTGGCACTGTTGCTTGAAATTTATGACTTTTCTGTAGAAAGAAAAGGGTCATCAAGTCTTGGAACACTTGGCTATGGGTTACACTCTCAATGTTAGATCTCCTTCTCTTTCTCCCAAGCCAAGGGTGCTGGGACTGAGGGGCTGTGCCCTGGAGGTGAACTGAGGACTCTGGTTAAACACAGCTATGGAGGAAATTCATCAGCTGACTTCAACAGGAACATCTGTGAGTTCATATTGGCCAAGTCCCTAGAGAATTCTTTCACTGCTGAACATGCTACTTCCCAACTGTTCAAGATAGTGGCTCAGAGCTGTGCACATATTTTGAGATGCATTCTGCTGATTGGATTATTTTTAAAGCCTATTTCTTATCTAAAGTATTTCCTTTAATTGCTTCTTTTGGGCTGGATGTTAGGTCTCCATGAGGTTGTTCTCAGGCTAGAATCAGAATGCTATGCTCCGACTTGGAAGTAGTTGCCCCATCACTTTCCAGATGAAGAAGATGAGGCCCATTGCGGGTAAAGAATGGCCCCAGCCACACAGATACCTTGTTCTTTCCTCCTACTTTTTTTTCTCCCCTTATTTGTTGACTGACTCCCAGATGCCACACACCATTTTCAGTTCTAATGATATAAAGAGACACAGGACCCGGCAGCTAACCCCCTAGTCTAGTGCAGCTGCAGTGACTCAAAGCAGTTATTCCTCTAGGCATGGCAAATGCTCTGACAGGGGGCACACAGGACTCCAGGACAACCAAGAGGAGGGGACTAAGACAGAGGTGGAAAGTGAGGAAGGTGGACTTCCTGGGAGTTTCAAGGAACCTGTTGGCTATAAGTGGACCCTGGAGGGAGCACAGTGTGAGATCAGAGAAGACATCATCTTCCAGACCAGGGAAGAGTGCAGTGTGAGTATCAGAGGGGCACTTCATCTCCCTGAATTTATTTACTTGTTGACAGAGAGGGAGAGAGAGAAGAGAGAGAGACAGAGAGAAAATGAGAGGGAACAAGTCCACTCTTCTAGTCATGCCTCTAAGCTGTTCCCATCTACCAGCCCAAGGCAGTCATAGTTGAGTCTCCCACTCATGGAGCAAGAGGGGCAGCCTCAGTCATCATCCTCGTGCAGGGGGGGCACACACACACTCCAAGAGCACTAAAAGGAGGGGAACTGAGACCGTTTTGATGATCTGTGATTGTATCTGCTCACCTACCTCCTACTTAACCATAGGGGGTTTTGTTCGGGGGAACTGGTTGCTTGAGTTGGCTTTAGGAAATGCAATCCTTTCTATTGATTCAAAGAAGATAAATTTTATGGCAGCCACACACCATCTTTTCTGATCTTTTTTATTGGAGGTGGTGCTGTTGCCGAAAGAGCTGTGCAGTCAATAAACAAAGTTAACTAAGTGCACGGCCTTCACTTTCCCAGCTCTGCTAGAGCCAAGAGCCAGCGTGATCCTGAGATACAGCCTCCCCATAGGTCATGCCCAGGGGCTTCCATTATCTCTAAGCAGCACACACTCCAGAGCCTCTTATTAACGATATTTAATTACATTGAAATTAATGATGTTTTTCATCTGATCCTGGGCAGATTTTACAGCTGGGAGATAAGCTGGGGCGACTTTGACTTTCCCAGTCTCTCCACCTCAGCAGGCAAGTGCCCCTTTTATCTCTGTTTCCTGTCTGCTATTTCCAGGTGCCCATTTTACCCACCTGCACTTGCTCTCTGAAACTCACCTCTCTCCTTTTCAGCAATAATTAGCTACCTCAAGCCACAGAAATGATCCATTTCCACATGCGGGTTTCTGATGAAGTTGGACAATGCCGGTTTTCTCGACAGAACTTAATTTGCATATATCCTGGCCATAACTCCATTAGGTTTTGGAACACAGTGATTGTCAAATCTCTGTGATAGCTCAAACAATATGGTAGTTTTAGCGAACTCTAATCTCATCACTGTATACTTGAGTGCTCTGGGTTTTGCTGATGAAAATCTTTATGGAAGTGGAATGGGGTATTCAATTCTCAGGTTCAGGAATTGTTATTATTTCCCAATGAAAATAATGGGGATTGTAGATAGGATTTACTGAACTTGAACTGTATTGACAGTTTTTGTTTTGTTTGAGCAAAAACAGGTGTTTGGGGGAATTAAACATTTCTGCTGTGAACTGTAATACAATAGCATCGAGAGTGAACTGTTTAAAAACTGAGAGCAGAGCATGATGATGAAAGTAAATTGGATTGTGGAAATTCTTTCAGAGTTCAAAGTCCTAGACTATTTAAAGGGTTCGAAGAGTAAATTGCAAGAATACGCTGTTTGGACTTTTTTTTTTTCCTTGGGAAATGGTAAGAAATGCACTTCTTGAAGAATGCTTCATTGTATTGACAACCCAGATATTGATTTATTAGGGCAGAAAGCAGAAGCATTACATCAAATGATTTCCCTATTTATTTCTTTTTCTTCTTATCTAAAGTTATTCCTTAATCTCCTCTTGGGCTCCCAACAAAAATCAGGTCCAAACAACCACCAGAATAATATCACAACAACAATAACAACTGTAACAAATAAAATAGCTCATTGCATCCATTCAGGCATGCTTCAACACATCAAGGGGTGAAAATTCCCCCATCATCAGTATACTGGATCCCAGGATGCACATCTTTTTCTTTTGCCTTAATACTTTGGCTCATTATAAAACGTACTCAACCATTGAACTGGTGTCTGTAGGCATTTTCTACCTACTGTGGTATATAAAAATGGTATAGAGAGGTAATGGTGGCCCTAGTCTCCTCTTAGATGGGAGTTTGAGTATCTTTGGTCATTTCTCCTGTCCATCATAGGTGATGACACCCTTTTTCATCACTTTCTTAAAGGTAAAATTTTTTTCCCAGGGAATTTGGTCCCAAGGAGAAGAAAAGTGAGGGTGGGGTTTCTGCTTCGATGCCAGCCCTTGGATTCCCCTTAGTCTGGTCAATGTGACTGATTGGCACTGAAGTAAAACGGTGCTGTCTGAGGTGAGCTCTGAGATGGGGCGGGAGGAGCCAAGTGGTCGGTTACAATTTTCTACCTGGTGAAAATGGCAGTGGATAGAGTCATAGGCCTACATGCAAAGATTGGGCTTTTCAGGGCAAATTACTTCTCTGAGTCTCAATTTCCTTTATGGAACATGATCGTGAGGTTCCAATGAAAAAGCAGGGCCTTGGGACATGCTGTATTTATTAAAATTTTTATCAGTGAGAAGACTGAGTTTAAATATAAGTTTTAAAATAGTCTAGTGATAATACAGTGATAAACAATTCTCCCTCTGTATCCACTGATTCCATAGATTGAACTAAGTGTGTGTCTAAAATCTTTGGGAACATATCTCATCTGTATTGAACATGTGCAGACATTGCTTCTTATCATGGTTTCCTAAGCACTGCTGGGTAACAAGAATTTATTTAGTGTTATACATTGTATTAGGCATCATAAGTAATCCAAAGATGATTTAAAGGAGTATGTAGGTAGGCTATATGTAAATACACAGCCACTTTCTGGAAGGGACTTGGACATCTGTGGGTTTTGGTATCTGTGGGTGTCCTGGAGCCAATCTCCATGGGCACTGAAGGACTTAGAACTTCCTCTTCAAAATGAGACTGGGACAAATGGTTGGCCTTGACCCCCTGTGCTAGGGAACATCTCACCTCTGTGTTTAATAGCAAAACAGATTGGATAGTTCTGCTCACTGACTTGATTCTATTTAAAGTCTTCATTCAATTCAGTTACCACATGTGGACACAGCTGGTGTTCACCAAAACAAAACTGGATCGCTCACTGAGATGTTCAGATCCTCAGAGAACTTGTCTGAAGTATCAGAGAAATGAAGCCCATCTCTTAAACAAAGAATTTAGCAGGATGAGTCTCCTCCAGATCTGACACCAAATAATGACTTTCAAGATCTTCTGTGCCTCAGTATCCTGTCACTAGAAAAACAGAGACATCCATAATCCATCCGAGTGCCACTATTTCATGCAAAAATTTCTAAGATCATCACTGAGAAGCATCAGAGTTTGACAAAGCCAAATTGTTGTCCTGGCTCTGTTATTTGTTGGCTGTGTGACCTTAGGCAAATTATCTAGATTCTCTGAACCTATTTTCTCTTTTGTAAAATAAAGGTGTAAATATTTACATCACAGGGTTTCCATGAATATACGTAAACATACATATAAGATGCACTTATGAGAATCTCTTGTACATATTAAGTGCTAAGTAATGTCAGTGCACTTTTTAATAAATTTTCTGTTAAATTGTATTTTTTTGAGAATATTGGGTCTATATGAATTTTTACTTTAACTGGCCTCACCTAACTGAGAACTTAAGAAGAATGAAGAATACCAAATTCTGGGCTGTGCAAAACCAATAACAATTCTTAACATATAAAATGTTTGAATTTCCTCAATGCTATGAGAGTGAAATATGTCTCCATTACCTGCAATTATTTCACTTGTAATAATTATGTATCAGTCTTCCGAGACATGCTATTACCTTTATATTGAAATGTAAGGAAGGAAAAATGCTTAAGAAGATAAAGGGAAAATGAGATAAGCTATTAAAAGTTCCCTATTCATTTCTGTAATACTTTTAGTGTGCTTGTTTTTGAAAGAATTGCTGCTTCGTGGTGGGGGTGGGGCTGGGGAAGAGAAGATCTATTAAAGGGGAAAAAAAATGTTTCTAAAGAAGTTGAGATGTTCTTTTTATTTTCTTAAAGTCTTACTGCCAAGCATTGGCTCTTGGAAAACATGGTTAGCCAGCTATAAAGTTGTAATAGAAAATAGTAAAAGCAATGGAATGTACAATTAAGGATCACACACCCCAGATATCTTCTAGTTCATTAGTCATCCTCCTATCTTGGCTCTGGAGATTTCTCAATCTCTGCTCTTTACTCCTAGGCTCAACTACAGTGAAACCGATGATAAGGTTCACTCTTTTTTATAGTGTTTCTTTGCACAAAGCAATGATCTCTTAAAGATGAAGTTTAAGGCTCCCTCAGGAAATGCAGTCCGTTTTAGGCCTTTTTTTTTTTTTTTTTCTGCTTGGGAACATTCTCTTTTGCTCAGTGACTGTTGTTAGGGGGATTTTACTGTATTCACCAGCAGAGGGAGTTCAAACCAAGTTGTGTGAAATTTGGGAAAAGGGGGTCATTCTAAAATTTTTGAGAATGTTCTAGAATTTTTACTATGGGCTGAATTCAGGAAGCTGAGGAAAGCAATAACCAAACATAGATAAATGCATTCAGACATTCCCCCAGTGAATATTGAGCTGATGTAAGAGCTGAGCAGGGAAAAATAGAATGGGAGAAAACCCATGCTCTAGAGTTTGGTTTAGAGTTTGGTATATTAGCAAACACACCAAATATAATGCCTTTTTCCTGGTTCAACTGTAGGGCTGTGGAGAGATGGAGAACCACTATCCTACCAAGATGGGGGAAGGTCAATGGTTTGGTGTGGATCCTAGAGTAATGAGAAGTCACCCTTCTTGCCATAATGGTCCTGCCAGGCTAAAGAAAGCGTAGTTACAGATTCCATAGACCTGGGGTTGGATATATACCAAAGACCCAGAGACTTCAGGGACTTCTAGCCTTTTTGTTCCTGCTACTGGATGGCTTTATCAGCCACTTAATGATCCACAGCCTTAGTTGATTCAATATCAGTGAGATGGGTTGGTGGCTAAGTGTTCCAAGTCCTCTATCATGAGGAAGGCCTGCAATCATGGCCAGGAGAGAGGAAGACGGAGGGGCAGGGACCCTGGCCTGTTGTAATTTAACTGTGGAGCCTCCAATTTCATACCTGTTGGTCACCTCCCCAAGGCACTGTCTAGCATCATGATTCTCTCAAGGCAACAATTCATGAAACCACTCTTCCTCTGATGACTTCAGGTGTTGAGATTGTTCTTTTTAAATGTAAAGTAGGAACATTTTATTCAAAAATCAACACTGCCTGTTGGGACAGATGCATTCTGGTTTTGGGGACCTTCCTTTGTGTTTTCATAATTAGCCATGCTTGCTTTAATATAAAAATTAACTATATATTGATAATGGGTTAGTTTTCTAGCCAGCTTTCTGAAAAGAGGTGTTAGAGTCTGTAAACAAGTTTGGATGGCGCCTGGCATTTTGCCAGAGGGAGTGGTTTGTGAAGTAATGCCAGCGAGCCATTAAGTGTGGAGATTCCTTATTGGTTGACTGCTGTATCTAGTTTATGTTAATTAGGATAAGCTGTGTGGAATGTATATATACCCCTCCCGTCCTACAATAAACGGCTCCCACTCCTGCTGTATCAATCTATACAAGTTGTTTGTCACTCCCAGGTTATTTTGCTACAGCCGGACTGCGAAAAAGAGGAGGAAGCCTGGGTAGTCTGTCCACCTCCAGTACTCAGCACAGATATGGGCACATAGTAAATAATTCTGACATGTTTGTTGGTTGCAGGAATGCATGAATGAATTAATGAGTAAGTGGATTCATGTTTTTCTGAAAGCCCGGTGGCTATACAGTATCCACTTTCACCCATGTTATGGTAATATTAAGCATGTCAGAGAGGTTAAGGTCCATGTACACCTGTGATTTTTTTCCCCAAGTGCAAAATATTCTTCATTTTGTAGAATCTTGTGGAAAATTTTAGGTCCTCCTCCTGAGATTGATTCATCTGCCAAATCTATATCTAGGTCAAAATGCTACAAATGAAGTTCAGTAGAAAAAGCAGTAAAACTATGTGGGCAAGAAGGAGAAAGTATCAAACAAATCTTTGAGGATGGCAAGGATATCCAGGATCTCACAACCTTATAAAATCCTTATAAGAGTGGATCAATTAATTCTTAGGTGGAAAGGCAAATCTTGCCACCTTTAGTAAAGTCTTTTCTTTTTGCCTATCTTGAATAACTTTCAATGCTTTTTTCCCCACTAAAATCCTTTATATTTTGCACCATATTCTAAGACTAAAGTCATATGGTTTTTCACTGCAGCTAAATTCGCTCAGGCTGTGTTTATTTATGATTGCCCAAATATCTTCACTGCTTATTGATAATAACTGATATTTGAGAGATAAGCTATGTGCTTCAATTTATGTGAGCACATTAAATTTCTACAGTCATTCAAAGAAGATATTATTATCTCTGTTTTTTTAAGATTAGATAATTAGATGATGAGGGACTTGCCCAAGATTTTGCAGTTGTTAAGTGTCAGAATTCATACCATGGTAGGACTGACTTCAATATCTGTGTTACACTTTGGATATGAGATGTCCCTCCAAAGCTCATGTGTGAGACAATGCAAGAATGTTCAGAGGTGAAATGATAAGATTATGAGAGCTGTAACCTCATAAGTGGATTAAGCCACTTGATTGATTAATAATTTAAAGAACTACCCTGCTGGGTGGTAACTATGGGCAGTTGGGACATGGCTAGAGAAATAGTTCTTGGCTTATGTCCTGGGGGATTGTATCTTGTCCTCCTGCCTCCTGCTTTTCTCTTTCTCTGCTTCCTGGATACCATGGGGTTAACAGCTACCCTCCACCACACTCTTCCACTATCATGTTTGTCTCATCTTAGACCCAGAGCAATGGAGTCCTCCAACCATGGACTGAAACTTTGAAACTGTGTGACTGAAATAAATGGTTCTTCCTTAAAGCATTTGGGTAATAGCAATGAAAAGCTGACTAACTCAATTTGTGTACTTTCACTTATTTCATGACTTTCATGAAATTAAACTCTTGATAAATAGATTCAGTATAACAATCAGGAAATACAGCAAAATAAAATGACAATTGCCAATGGTCAGTTTAGAGAAAGATCAATTAGTTTCCCAGGTGTCTGGTTTATGGAAATCTTGCAATATATGATGTTATCTCCAGAAACTAGGTTTTCCCATATAAATATTAGGAATTCAAAAATTAGGAATTCATTTTTTTCAGAGAACATTTTGTTGAGTACCTACTATTAGCCAAATTTCTAGAGCTTGGGGCATAACAGAATATGTCAAAATTCTTGTTTTTAAGGACTTGGGAATTTATTGATGAACAACAGAGAGAAAAATCCATGTCTTCATGAAAACTTAATTTATTTTATTGCCTCAATTACAATTGAGGTAGAAGTGAATTATACCAAATTATGTGGATATTTGACTCCATTTCATTGGTATTATGGACTTGATTTATCTTAAACACCCACTGGGACCCCATATAACCATTCCTTTTTAAAAAAAGTTTAATTTGCAGAATTGAAAATAAAGCAGAGTGGTTTGATTTTTTTAATGACTTTGCTTTACTTCTTTGTGGACTATGTTGAAAAAAGAGCATTTCTGCTTGGTGAAATGGCAATGAGCCTTTATGGTCCAGAATTATGTAGGAATCAGGAAGCTGTAGACAATAATGGTGCCTCACAAGTTTGTGACTTCCTTAGTAAACTGAAGATGTCTATTTGCTTCATTACCTCACCAAACTGCACAGGTGTGAACAACAGCCCCAGAGGTCATCCATGTGTATAAGCTGAGCCCTTGGGGACATGCTAGATTAGGGCTCACCAAGATACTCTACGACTTTCTTCATTTAGGAAATAGATTTTTTTTTTTCCAAAGAGAAATTGTCCACCTACACACAGCCTGTGTTCATTAGCTCGTAACTTCTTCACATGCTTCCATGTGCTGGGAGATGAATTATTCCAATGAGAGCATAATTTTGTATTAATACATCTGATGATGTCCCTCATTATGATGCAGCATCCTTGGGGGACAGGATACTGGACAGGCCCTGTTATTAGCACATTTTAGAAGTTTAGCCTATTCTTGCAACTTTTGGGCTTCCTGAGATTTAAGATTTGAGGCTTTGGCATTTGGGGTGAGATGTTGGACATTTTTGACACATAGTAATAGCTCAGTTTTTTCAGGTGTGAATTCAAAGCAGTCACCAAAGGCCAATGCATAGGATAGGTGAAGCAACAGTGTGCCACGTTGCCTGTGCATGCACACACATCACCACAGAACCTGACAAGAATTCACATTCTGACTCAGAACATCTGAGGCAGGACCTTAGAGTCTGAGGATCTTGGTGCTTAGATTGCATTGGTGAGGATTATTTGTGAGCAAAACTTATGGACCAGCCATTAATCATGGCTCAAGGCAGCTTTGTTATTTTCCTTTTATTGTTGCACGCCCAGTAATTTTAATTAAGGTTTTAAAGAAGCAACTTAAAATTTATAGTTGTAATTGAATGCATTTTATGAAGAAAATATACGCCACAGTAGTGTGCACACTGTGGGATTGAGAAGCTCCTAATTGAGGCATAGCCTTCCAGGATGGCAGGGACTTGTGCACACGTGGGGAGACTTTGCAGACCTTGTCTGACTTGGATCTTTACCCCTCTATGAGTTCTGCCAGCCCAATGTTGCTAACACAGTTTTACAGATAATTAAAGTGAGAACAGAGCCGCAGCAAGTGAACTTCTTCCTCCCACCAGGTTCATGCACAGAACATTGTTAACAAAGCAGGGTTCTCAGACAAGAAGCCCGGTTCTGGTGGTGGATCCATCTAACAAAAAAATGGTTTTCATTTTATCCTTTTCTGAAATTCATTGCCCTGTTTTACCTAATTTATGTTCAACCCAAATTGTTCCATGTGCTTGTAACACAATATTAACATCATTACCTTTGTCACCCACAACCGACAATGACGGTTGATTCTGGCAAGCACTTGTCATGATAAGGAATAGTGTGTGTGTGCACTGGGTATACAGATGCACTTGGGGAATGAGTGCTGCCCCTCAAATACCATCCAAATCATCTTAATAGCAACAGAGAGGAGATTAGAAATATCAAATTACAAATATAAGTTAAATGACTCAATGCAGTTTTGTCAGATGCTTAGTACCTAATAAACACTCGGATAACATTGCTATCAAGCAGTGTTCTTAATAAACACTATACAGCATTGAGACTTCTAGTGTCCAGGAAAAGTTTGACAAATGAGCAGGATTTTTAGTGGCCTTTAGAGAGATGTAAAATCACAAGGCAGAGAAACTCAGGAATCTGGCTGCCTGAACTTGAATTACAGCCTGGTCTCTGCAATGTTGTGTGGTTTTTGTATGAATGAATTGACTCAGTTGACTCTGAGTATTTCTCTGAGCTTTAGTTTCCTTGTATGTAAACTGGGGAGAAAATAATTCTCTTTACCTCCGAAATTTTTCAGAGAATTAAACAAGACATACAAAACATTTGGAATATTTCCTTGTACATGGTAAACGTCCTGGTAACCAAGCTAATTTTATTGAGCACAAGCTACATTCTAAGTGATATTTACATGTACAAATTCATTTCACCTTTTCAACAATCTTTTGGGATAGTGCATTATCATTCCAACTTTAAAGATGAGGATATTGTGACCTGAAGAGATGAAACAACTTGCCTTAATTCACAGAATTTGGAATGAATGACGAAAACTGTGGTTGAACAGTGGGTATCTGGCTCCAGGCCCCGTTCTTCATACACTCTACCAACCATATAAATGTCAGTTTGATGGATACTACTATTACTACTACTACTACTATTACTACTTTCAATGTTATTGTTATTATTATTGTCATTAAAACTTTGTCATTTTGTCACTAAAACTTTTTAAAACCCTTTTTAAAACTTCTTTAAGATGAGAAGAGTATATTCTAGGGTGAACAAAGGTAGGAGCGGGGATATTCACCTGGCTGGGCCAACTTGACTGAAGTGTGGGGCTGGTGTGTGAGGGAATAGAAAGATAGGCTGGAGAGAAGGATGGGGGACATGTGGCAGAGGCTCTTCAACATCATACTAATAAGACAAGTTTCTATTTTAGGAAATTGGGGTCATTGAGAACATTTTTGTTAAGAGAACAATTGTTTGACCACTTAGAAGAAAGTATACAGAAGAGTCAAGGTGAGAAATTAGATATATATGTGGATATTGGTATGTCTCTTCATTCATTTATTCACTCATCCATTGGTCATTTACTGATGTCCCCTCCCCACTACTATAAGACACATTAAGGGCATACATAAAAGGTGTATTCTTTCCTCAGGACAACAGATATAATTAGGTGTCCATAAACACATAATCTGTGCCCCCAAGAAACCAAGAAATACACACAAACATATAATGTGGCTATAAAGTAATGAAGCTAATTGTATAAGACATTTTTTGTGTGTGAAATATTATTACTTTATAGCCTTAGCTCATGTAGAAGAAATATATCAGAAAATAAAAGCTGAGGAATCAATCACATCCCTTAGAAGTTATTCTACATGACTCACTTAGTGGGTATATGATGAAAGGAAATTTTATAGTGGGGAAATTCCTATCAGTCACAGCTTTTACAACTGCCTATTGATGATATATACAGCTTCATAATGGCTGAGCTAAAATTGGCTCTTACTTCCTTAAACTATTGTTGTATTGAACCATCTACCCAGAAAATCACAATGTGGTGATCTTTCTCTACACTGACCCTCCCATGAGCACTTAATGACATGTCTGTTCATCTTGGAGATAATAAACCTAGCATTGAAGTAAGAGCTGTCTTGATGACTTTGCATAAATCATTATTTGTAAAAGTGAAGGAAAACCTATAGATGGGGTCCAAAGGCTTGGATTGCTCCACTTTCAAGAATTAGCTCTGATAATTGCTGTGACTGCATTAGGACTGCACTGAACAAATGGATGCAGACCAAAAAGTAAATATTATCTCTCAGAGTGATCAATAGAACAACTTCCAACACAGGAAGGGCAATTATTAAATATCCTGGCATGGTTTGTCTAAGCAAAACAACGCTGAAATGAAATGCTTGCTGCTGAGGAAAATGGGAAATAGGCAAAGACCTAAAGGAACATGGAGCGTTTCCTCTTCCACAGTTAGAAATCAAGGTGACGTGCTCTAAGCAAGTTTACACGTGGAACAGCTGCTGGGAACAGAATACAAATCGCCATTTTGGACCTAGTACTTTCTAATAATTTAAAAGTAGAGCCTCAATTAAAATAGTGTTCTCAAGGCAGAAAACCTATTGGTTTCCTAAATGATCTTTCTCCATTCTGTTTTTCAGCTGCTCCCACCCCCCTTGAGTCACTGTTGAATTCCTCTAGTTCTCAGCATCCCCCTAAGCCAAGAGAAGACAACATTTTATTGAAGCAAATACAGATAGAATTTCTCCCCAAACACAGATTCACAAGAAAACAAGGCAAAGAGAAATTGGAGAGAGAAGTAGGACATAGCACTATATTTAGTCCAGTTGCCTGATTTCCATTAGCCTTATCCTAATTTCTTTCCAACTCTTGCCCCAGGGACTGATTTTGTTGTTCAAAAAGCAGACAGATTTCAGGTGGATAGCTCAGCCTGCAGAAAATACCTTCAGATTAATCAAAAGGAAGCCAGGTTGCTGGCCGCTAACCCCAGAAAAGGAAGAGTGAACCCACCGCTGAGTTTGAAGCTCACCGAGCACCCTATTGCTGGGTCAGCAGATGATTTGGAATCTGAAGCTCTTTTCCTTTCTTTCTCATTCCATCATGTCCCTTCTTTACACTTTTTTTTTTTTTTTTGCTTTCATGCTCCTCCCTTGCTGTGCTTCCTTTCTCTCTCTCTTCCGTTCTTCTTTCTTCATCCTGCTTTTGAATTCCTCCCACTTGGGTTGTTGTGGTCCCCTTCTCCCTTGTTCCCTGATCCTACTCTTGTCCTGCACAGTCTGTTCTCCATGCTGTAGTCAGCGAGATCTTTTTACAATAAAGGTTGGGTCAGACCCCGCCTCTGCTCAGCATCCTGTCCTGGCTCCTCATTTCATCCAAGTCAAAGCTAAAGCCCTCGCCAAGGTCTAGAAGATCCTGCAGTACTCAACCCTCTGTTCAGTTCAGAGCTCAAACTTTTTATGCTCGCTCCCAGGTAAGTCAGGCCCACTCTCCAATATTTGAAGACTGATTTCATTTCCTTTAAGTCTTTAAATCTCACTTTCTCACTGACCACTGGCCACACCTGTTTAAAACCTAAATCACTCCTCTCTTGACCTTAGAATTCTTGATTGCTTTACCCTGTTCTTTCCAACATATTATACACTTTACTGATTTATGATGTCTGTTTGTTGTCTATCACCTACTATGTAAGCTCCATTAGAATGATTTGTTCCATGAGCCTAGAATAACATTTGAGGAAAACTGGGAAATACTTTTGTTGAAGAGATGAAAGTAATTTTTTAAGAGGAAGCAGACAAGCTCATGAAACATAACACAACTAATAAGTGAGATGATGTAAATCTGTAGAATGTTGCTTTATAAGCAAGAGTGGGGGTTCCCTTCTCCATTTGTATGGAGATGGGGGCAAATCTGAGAGACCATTCAGAATAATGGTACCTTTAGTGCAGAGTTTGGATGCATGTTTAGAAGCTGACCAGGCACTCGGTTGAGAATTAAAAGGAGGAGGAAGAACATTCCAGATAGAAAGAGCTAATGTGTGAGGGAATGGGCCAGTTTGTGCCTGTCGTGGGGATGGAGATGTCAACCATTGCCTAGTTGTGTTACAGGGAACCTACAGGAGAATGGTTGAATGGAGCAACAGATAGAATCCAGGTGACTATTGTTCTATCTACCAGGTGGAGAGGTTAGATTTATCTGGTAGAAAACAGGGAATTGTTGAAGAAATTTAAGCATAGGACAAATAATCAGATTTGGGTTTTAAGTACAGTGATGGCCCAGGATGGTTATAGGAGAAGAATGTATCTGGAGGCCAAGCCATTTGTAGGATGCTGGTGGATTAAGGCAATGGGATTAGAAAGGGGAGAGATCATGCCTGACAAGGATTTAAAAGAGGTTCTCACGTGATAATATAAGAGTGATAGTATATGAGGTATGAGGAAGAAGCATGCATCTAGAATACTTTTGACATTTTAGTTTGAGGGATCTTAGTTGGGTTGTAGTGCTCTTTACCATAAACGGAAATTTAAGAGGTGAGCAGGTTTGAGGAAATAATGTTTTGTTAAGAAATGTGGAGTTGGTGGTATCAGAGGATTCCCAAAAGATGCTATGGGGCAATTAAAAATAAATGAATTTAGAGAGTGAGACTTAGGATAGGAGTTAATGAGAGCAGTGACAGAGATTTAGGCACAGACAGTTAAATAATAGTTAACAACTACTGTATTAATATTATGGTCCAGCAGAATCTGCAGAATGATGAGCAGGTGGGTACCTTGGAGAAAGTTACTCTTTAATTATCAGGCAGAGAATAGTGCCTGTGAGTGGGATGTTGAATACATGGTTGAAGATTTAGAAGGAAAAGTCGGCATGGTAGCATATGGAAATCGAGGGAGGAAGGATGGGTACCTTGATTAGGTAATGTAGAGAGACCATGGATGACAAGGAAGGGGGACCCCAAGGTTTGACCAATTGGTTAAGGAAAATTGTAGAGGAGCTATGTGTCTGTGTATAAGCCAAGCTCCAGTATACTGAGAAATTTAGAGATATGAATGACAGAAGACTGTAGTTACAGATGTCTTCAAGAAACCAGCTGAGAAATAAGGCCGTGATGAAAACTGGACTTAAGATGAAAAGGCTACTTCTCTCATAAGAGACACTTGTTAGGCAGATGGATTCCGTGTTGAGGAAGGGTTTAAAAATATAGAAGAGACAGGATAAACTTATAAGGAATGATGAAATGATTGGGGTTGAGGTGACAATCTTAGAAAGCAATGTTAGCCACAAAGATGAAAATGAGTATTTGTTCTTTGCAGTTGAGAGGACAGGATGTCAGCATTTGCAAATCAGTATGTAGGGAACATTGGGGATTTAAGGACTCAGTGTGTAATTCCTCTCAATCTTGTTCCCTCAAGAAGAAAGAAGAGGAGGAAAGAAAAGAATGACACTGGAGCAGAAAGATGAAACTCAAAACAATACCTTTATTATTGATAGTTTGAACAGAGAATGTTGCTATGAGATACTGAACAAGCAGACATGCTAATACTCTAACCCTGAATAAGACAGTCACATAGAGACCAGGCATCTCAACAGCTTCCTGCTCCCCACAAAGAATGAGCCTCTTACTGTGGAGCTGAGAACACCTAGAGAGATGCCAATGTGCACTCTCTACTCATAGATAGATGTCAAAGGGAGAAAGGTATTCAAGGGTGCATATCTGTCATGGCTGGGATGTGAGGTGACCCCCCAAAACTCATGTGTGAGACAATGTAAGAATGTTCAGAGAAGAAATGATTGGGTTATAAGAGTCTTAACCCAGTCAGTGAATTAATCCCCTGATAAGGATTAACTGAGTGGTAGCTGAAGTGGTAGGGGGTGGCTGGAGAAGCTGTTCCCTCTGCCATACTCTTGTGCCGTGATGTTCAGCCTCACTTGGAGCCCTGGAAAATGGAGCCAGCTGTCTATGGACTGAGACCTCTAAAACTGTGAGCCCTTAAATAAACTTTTCCTCTTCTACAGTTTTTCTGGTCAGTCTTTTAGTCACAGCAGCAAAAAAGCTGACTAAAACAATACCCAATCCCTTCTCCCATACTAATGAAGCAGATTCTAGCAACACAAGGTCAGTGACATATGGAGTTCCCATTCCAACAGGAAAATCAGTGAAATTAATGGAATTGCCACTTCTGTTTGTTGTTTGAGGTGGGAAGTGAAGTTCTGCTCATATTTGAGGGAGGTGGATTAAGGGGTCGGAGAGCTGGAGAAGCATAGTGTGTCCTTTCAAGGGCCACTGTGAGGAATGAAGAGTGATCCAGTTACGTATAAGATGGTTATTGAAAGGAATAGAAGCTCAGCTGAGGACAAAAAACATGTATTTGCATCTGTGTTGTTTTTCTAGGAGGGCCTAGCAGGTATTTGTAAATATTATCGTTTATACTAATTGGGGACTTTCATGAGAGTTGAAGTTGTGATGAAAGACTGTTAAAAGAATATGTCAAGAGCTCTAGAATAATGTTTTAGTTATTTATTGCTATATAACAAAACAAACCCTAAACAATGGCTTCAAGCAACAATGACTTGTTTCTCATGGCCAAGAATTCAGACAGGGCTCAGCTGGATGGTTCTGCTGCTCCGTATGGTGTCCCTGGGTTACACTTGATGGCACTGAGGTGGATCTATACTGGGCTGGAAGTCTAAGATGAATCATGCATCCCAAAGCTTCCTTGTGTAGCTTCCATTTTTCTCTCCTTAGCTCTTTCTTTGCCCTCTTTCCATTTATTTCTCTATGCACATCATGTTTCTTCATTTAAACGTTCAAGCCCTTGCTTCTTTGTAAGATATAGTTTGACCTCCCTAGAGAACACAGAAGGGAAGCTGCCAGGACTCTTCAAAGCAACACCTGAAACTGGTACAATGTCACTTCTGCACATTTCATTATTTACAAGGCCAGCCCAGATTCAAAGAGAATATTGAAATAGTCTCTGCCTCCTGAGAGGAAGAAGGGCAATGGGTGCCGGAAGAAGGGCAATGGGCAGGAAGAAGGGCCATAGGTGGCAGGAAGAAGGGCTATGAGTGGCAGCCATCTTTGGCGACTATCTATTACAAAAGGACAAGGGGAAAAAAAGAAATACAGCCAGGCTCCAGACAGGCAGTGAGAAAACCTGAGATTTCATGTGCCCTTAGAGGTTCATGGTTGGAGTTTATTTTATGGGTAAAATTCTCCTACCCCTAGAGGGAACTGTAGTATTTTTGCTAACATCTTTTATAGTGCCACAGATCTTCTAGCAAAAGTTTGAAGGCTTAGGAAAGAAAGAAAAAAAATTCTCATATAGCCTTTCTTATTTGAAATTTCATTTTGATGTTCAGACTCAGCTCACTCTGAGGAATAAAAGTAATTTGGACATGAAAGTGTCACACTAAATTAGGCTTTGCTTGGCCTTTTGGGAGAAGGTAAATTTAGGATTTCCTGTGAAAATATGTAAGAATTTAAATCTTATTGGTAAGTCAGGTGTTCAGGAAATATGTGAAGTGGGTAGAATGGATGGAGGATGCCCTCTTCCTTTGGAGCTCCGTCCCCTAGATGGCAGACCCCAGCTCTCTTTGAACCCAGGATTATTCTTTATCTAGAGCTTGCCATCCATGACCTCTTTTCCTTTCAGCGACTCCTGTCCTTGGGATTTTCTTACCAGCCTTGGCACTTCCACTCTGACTTTCACACAGTTTCTTTGCCTGTCACGTAAGGCTTCAGGTTTTGGCATGGATGTGAGTCTTCATCTCCATTCTTGTTGGAGGAACCAAGAATTTTTTTTCATTTCTTCTGATGTTTGATCATTTAAATTTCTCACTATTTTCAAACTACAGAAAATTGAACTATATATTCTTGGTGCTTCTTTTCCCTACATTTCTGAGGCTGTGCCAAAGCTCTGGGGCTATTACAAAGTACCAATGTACTGTGTCTGTTCAAAAATACATGGTCTCAGCCTCCATGGGCCATGGTGCATTTCAAGAATCTTTGATAAGTAAATAAGCCTTGGACCGTATCATCTAGCCTCCTGGAGACCCTAAGTGGACAGGTACTAGATGTTTACTCCATCACTAGTTTTTGCCAGGAAGCAGTGTTTACAGGTATCCTCATCATGCTAGAACCTGAAACATTTTTTTCCACCAGTTTTCTCCTAGTCAGGCAAATCTTTTTGAAGTTTTAGGTATCCATTTTACTTCAGACCTTGCTCTTCTTAATGGATATAGGATTTTGACTACAGAAATCCAAGAAGTCTTATCACAAATCTTCCTTGATTTGAGTCTGTTGCCTGCTTCAGTGGAGACAAAGGATATGGGAAAGGGGCAAAGGAAAACATAAATTAAAAATACAAAGTCTTTCTGCCACATTTTTCCATCACTCCCAATCATAGATGATTTATCTTATTGTCTCTGCCTCCCAAAAGAATCACTATCTAGTCTGTTAAACAGTACCATCTAAGAGAATATGATCATAAAACACCCTTTTTTGAATCCTCATCCCTGGCACATATATCCATTTCAATAGTAGTCTTCCAGAGAAAATGCCTAATTTTGTTAGTCATGCAAATAAATGACTCCAGTGATATGCAGTTCAATCTAGGTAAAATAAAAAGGAAAGAGGGAACAGATGAGGGTCGATAGGGAAACACAAGATTACCCAATTGTAATACTGAAGGAGTGGATTATTTAGCCTCCTATAGAATGCTTTATGTCAATGTGTGCACAGTGACACAAATAATAAAAGTGATGAGATTCAAATGTCAATTCACCATATCTGCAACTGTTTTCTATCCACAATTTCCTTTGAACCAGAATTCTAAACTCACACAATGTTGCCAGAGAAAGGAACTTAGTTGCCTTCCCTTCCCATGGAATACAGGAATGCCTTTTACAAAGTGTAACAGGCAGGTGCAATTATTTATCCTTGAATAATTCAAGCTGTAGGAAGCTCACTACCTTATGAAACCATGTATTTTAAATGTACAATTCTATTCATTCAAAAGAAACCTTGTTTGAAACAGAGCTGATTACTATGTTATTCCTAAATTCCATATGTTGGCCTCAGTGTGGAGCTTAGGGGAAAAGAGAGTCAGCCTTTAAAGCGAAGAACATGTGGATCAAAATAGCAACTAAGCCACTTACTGCATATGATTTTGGATAAGTGGCAAAGCTCTCTGAATACCATTGGCTCGTAATCATACTGACCATATAGCTTTGTTTTCAGTACCAAAAGAAATTATGAACCATGATCCCTAAGTATAATATTTCATTCAGTCCTCACCCGGTTCAGGGTTATGATGAATGTTGTCCATTGCTTCACATTGTAATATACCAGCTTTCCACCCAGACCAAGCCACGGCTTCACTGAGAGTGTATCTGCTCTATGCAGCCTTCTGCCCTCCCATGGACTGTTTCCAACCTGTTAAAACCACATAACTGGACAACCTCACACCTTACAATTGAGGGTCAATCAAAAGTCAATACACTGTAAATGAGGGCCTAGCCAAAGGCAGCATGTAGCTTAAGTCTGGTTTTGTGGATTTTATATCCATGGCTCAAGAGTCTTTTGTTTTTATTATAGAGTTCTATTAAGTTCTCGACTGTGAATCTTACTGAATGCTTGATATTTTCCTCTGCAGCTTGTTTCTTCTGTGTGTTATCTTGCCATGCATAATTCTGCTATCTTCCCAACTATTTATGCCAGAAACTGGGAATGATATTTTTCTTCATCTGTGGCCTAAATGTCACTTTTAATCAGTCACTAAATTCTCCCTCCAAAATATGACTCAAATCCTTCCCATTCTCTCTATGCCCATAGCTAGATTTGGATTTACACCATCCCTTTTTGGTAGTATTGAGAAAGCCTTCCAAATGATCATGCCAAATCAATGGAAGCATGCCAAATCAATGGAAGGACTTAAAACTAAATTAGAACCCAGCCTCTATTTTAAGGAAAGTGAGGTCTGTGTACTGCAGTGTATTTAGAACTATCCTGTTCTCTCTTTCACCACCCTCTCTCTCCCTCTTCTGCCCTCGTTCTCTTTTGTTCTTAAAGTAGTATGTCTCAAGCTACCTAGAAGATACAGTTTTGTGAAAACCTTTGTTTCTTAACAGTGCTGAGCAAAAAGGAGGTCTAATATAGTACATTTATTCAAGATTGATTTTTGCAAAAGATTGTTCCCATATGCAGATTGTGCTTGTGACTCATGGAATCTCTCTTTTTGTTCTGACTGCTTTGAAAGCCCAAGCAAAAGTTCCTTCAAGCCCAGCAGTTAATTGTCACCGTGATGCCTGTTTGATGGTTCCATATTTATTTTAAGAGGAACTGCATCCCGTTGGGCCTGCCAGGATAAGTTAGCTGCGAAATGCATTCCTAAATAGCTAAATGATTCAGCGCAGGATCCCATATATGAAATTGACTTTGTAATGCGGCTGCATGTCTCTCTGTTGGAAAGTCTATCTATTCAGTTCTGTGCTTTATTTTATAATTCAATATTGCATATGAATAGGTAATGGAGGGAAGCTTTCCTGCCTCACAAAACCCATGTTACAACCAATACATCGTTAAAACTTCGCCCAGTTACTTGGAAGCTTCCTTTGATGAAGAGAACTCAGTTATGTGGGGTAAATGTATCCGAAAATATTCAGAATTGCACACTGTAGTTTGCAAATAACAACCAGGATGCTCTTGAACTGAGAAACCCCCAAGAGGGTACTTACCTCCTTTGCATCAATAAAGTACAACAGCTTCTTATCAGCGGCTGACTTTTGCTTACAGCTAGAAATCTGGCTAAACCCAGTTTCTAACCACTTAGAGACTTCAAATAATTCCCAAATTATACCTTCCTTCAAAGGGAATATGCTTTAAATCAAGTGTTTAATGTTAGGAAAATAATAATTCACACACTTGCACACCTTAGCAGCCTATTTTAATTTAGAAACAAAGGGAACAGAGAACAGTGCAGATCGTGCCTTGGCCCCAGTCTCCCCATTTTTCCCAAAAGTGCTCAGAAAATATGCTTCTTTTTAAAGAATAAGGACTTAATCAGCACTCAACTCCACAGCGGCTCAACTGGCATTTCACTCAACAAATAGTGTGTGGAGAATAAAATTGTCGGTGTTTTTCAGAGATAATGGGAGGCCTAGTAATGTATGGTCACTGTTTACTATGGAAGTGCCGAGTGTCAACTTAGTTCTGTGCATAATCTTGAGATGGGTTTCATTTCAGGTTTAACAAAGCACCCCAAAATATAAATGCACTGTGTATATTTTAGCTCACTGTACTCTGTGGACTAGCTGAAAATTCTGCAGGGTAGACAAATCGTGCTTTGACAGACTATGTGACTTCACAGAATGGGAAATGCCATGTGCTGCCTGGATGGCCCATCTCAGCTGAAGTCCTGGGAGAGGGCAAGATCTAGCTCACTGAAGTCCAGGTGTCCAGGGGGCCCTGCATCCACTCTTTCTCCTATGTATCCAGAATATGCTACCTGTGCTACCTGGGGAGAACTGAGAAAATACGCTAATTATTCTTCTACCTTCTGTGGTTTAGATTAGGAGCTCTAGGTAAGAAAGGCTGGTTGAGAGCCATGATGCATAGTTTCTAACTTTGTTATTCCATAAATGTATAAAAGAGTGAGAAAACATTTAACTATACTTAGTACCATTTACTTTATCTGTAAAATACATAAGAGGAGCTGGTTGGTTTCTGACATGACTTACTATTCAAAGTATCAAAGTGAGTAGAAGGGAAACAAGATACAGAGGGATTATTTATATTGATGATCTGCTTAGGAGTTTTGTACTTCCATTGTTTAAAATTTTGCACACTTTTACACTGGAGTATTTTTTCTCTAGATTGAAAGTGCATATGTTTACTAAATAACCATATATTCCAACTTGAATACTTTTAGTTATAGGAAAACTTAAATTGGCACATTTACTCATTTCATCTTTGAAGCATTCTAACCATTCTGTTCTAGGTATTTTCACTTTCCCAGCCCTACGATATGACTACAAAATGAGGTGGCACAATTTTTATACCAAAGCAACCTACCAAAGATGGTATAGTGATTGGAAACCAGGTCTTCTTAGTGCCTCCTTCTCTTTTTCTGGATATTGCCTCAGACACATCCCGGAAACCCCCTGCAATCTTCTGTGCTAACAGACTCATTCTGCCTTGTTTCAAGTTACCACTTGTTTTGGTCCCAAAGAGAAGTATAGATAGTGGGCATATGTGGTATCTCTGGAGAGTAAATGCTTACAATTGTACTCCTCCCACCAAAGAGGGATTCCTATCAGTTGGGGAGATGGGTTGACAGTGCCTCCACCATGGTTCTCTAGATGATGAATGGGTATTAAGTTTTTCCAGTTCAATTTGAATAACTGAGTGTAATTCCTTTGGATGGACAGATTCCCTGAAAGCAGGCTATTTGATCTGCTGTTTGTTCACACTATCAACTGGATGGCATTCACCCACCCCAATGGAATGAGCGGTGGATTAATGCAATGGCTCTGGCAATGGAGGTAGGGAAGACATAGGGAGAGGCTGACATGTGTTTTGAGTGGGACACACAGAGATGGGGGACATCACCTGCTGTTTCTGATGATCTTCTCAGAGAGGTTAAGTGGAGTGGTGAGCAAGTTGTGGTCAAGGCTGTCTACTGAGGATGATGGGCCTGGCAGCCACTTATTCTACTTGCAATACATTGGGAGAGCTGGGACAGGGTATTTTCCTTAATTATGAAGTTTCTAGAGGTGGCTCTGAAACACAAAAGGTCATTAATGTCCCCCTTTCCTTCTCTTGTTGCTCTCTCTTCACCGTGAAAATGTCAGTGTCACCATCCCAATAGCTATAACTTTACTTATTTTTTAAATCACACCATCCCCTAGTTTTACCTAGACTTTTTTTTTTTAACAGGAGACATTTTTACAAAATGTAGAGACATTTATGACCTACACCACTTTAGTTTACATGGGCCACTGTAGAGAGGCTTTGTGAGTCATGCATTCATCATCCATAGGGTCTAGTGACAGGTCACTACAACAGGAGAATCCAAGTGGATGAACCACAATTAACTCTGATTACTTTAAGGCCACTTTTGGTCAGGTTCATCAAAGGTATATAAACTAGGTCCTACTGGAGTTGCTGCTCAGGGGAACAAAGAAGCACTACACTTAGGAGAAGTCAGGGTGGAATACTGGATTTAAAAATATATATATCTACATAATCCCCACCACTTTCTTTTTGTCAATCACCCCAGAGGAAGCTACAAGGGGATGATCCTTTTTTGTGGAAGGGCTTCATTCAGTGACCAAACTGGCTCACTAAGGTGTGTGAAGTTGAGAGAAGTAGAGTCCAAAAGATTTTGAGTCAAGGTCTAATGAAGCTGTTCCAAGCATTAATAATACCATTTGCCTTTGGATGGTTGGGAACATGATATATTCGATGCCTTGATTATCAGCCCATTATTGAGCGGATTTTGTAGTAAAATGTGCACCATTTTCAGATTGAAAATGCTCTAGAAAGCTTGAAACAAGACATAGATTAGTCTTAGAGGTCACAGTGATGTGACTGGAGTTTGAAAATTCAGCTGATATCACCACTCATGACTTGAAAAAGCATCAACAGTGATGAGGCATCACCAGTAGTCCCGAGAGGGGTTAATGGTCTAACATGTGCAGTCTTCAGAGGACAGGTGGGGTTATGTTCTGTGCAATGTGGTTTGTCTCAATTCAATACAGGGTGCTTCACTGCGGGCACAATTTGTAAGTCCAGTGTGGTAGCCTCTGCCTCAGCAAGAGCTAATCATTTACATTGTGCCTAGCCTGTGATGGTGGGTGCATTGTCATTCCAGTGCTATGGTGGCAGCACTTGTGGCAATCTGGGGACAATTATCAACTTGATTCCATCAGAGAAGCAACCTTCCCATGAGCAGCCACCCAAGTGGCCCCAATGCTTTAGTCAGCAGCTAAGATCTGTTCCGTAGTTTATGGACATAAAGATGGAGGCCTCAAATCTGCTGATCTCTCAAGTGACAGACCAGGCAACTAGGCTGTTGGCAACCAGAGTCCTGAGCTCAAAAGTTAGTAAGAGCTGAGAATAGCCTTGAGTTTTGCCCAGTGACCAACAGACCTTGTCGACTTTCTGTTTTATACTGCTGGTGCTGAGCTGGGTTTCAGTTTAGCCACATGATCAGTGAACCAGGCCCAGGCATTTAGGGGACCTTCAGTATATCGATGGCCCCACTGAGACAGCTGGTTTTTGGATAAACCATTTCTCCCAAAGAAATAAAGGACACTTTTTATGCAAAGTTGAGATGTTGCTTGGGCCAGATGGATAGTACTTTTTAAGATACTATCTCAATTTGACAAGCAAGTTTTGTTGGGCCTTTACTGCCATGTCTTTCCCCTCTCAAATGAGAATATCAGTCTGAGAAGTCACAAGGATTTCAGGGATCAGAGTTCATTTATGTCAAAAGCCCAGGATCAAGCTAAGAGGTTCTTTTCCAAGGGTGTCTATTAGCCTTCAAAGGCAAAGTGTCCAAACAGGGTCCTCCTCTGTGTGGAGGCTACCACCCTTTGCCTGAGTCTCTACTTGACTAACTTATCAGTCACAAAGACTTTTAAGTTTAAAGAATTATTAGGATTGAGGGTCCCCAGAGTTATTAGCTCTCTCTGTATTCAGTTCTTCTCAATCAGGAGAATCTCTTCTGGCACTGGGGGATGGGGAAGTACAAGTGTGTAGAACATCACTTTCTCATATATTAGATAGAGAAGAAACAAAAGTTATGAATTACATTGGTTCAAAGGCTTCACCACAAGATCACATTCACCTCCTTTCCCTATTTTTAACCCAACCCAAACTTAATGAGCTGAATCCATATGCCTCCACCCCATAGTGGCTCTGGTTCAGTTGATAACATTGTCTCCTTTGTCCTCAGAAGTCATAAGTTTGTGACCCTCCCTCCCCAAAGTTCCACTGCATACTCTATGAATATGCCTTCAGTCTCTTGGGAACATAGGGATTTTTGCTCTACCCCTAATAGTCTTTATCCTTAAAGAAGTTAAGACCAGGTGGATGAAATGAAGGGAAAAGGGGCCATTAAGAGGGCACGACACTGCACCCATCAGCAATGCTTTGCATTTATCTCAGTAGTGAGTGACATAGCAGTAGCTCATGGTTCAGCAACACTAACTTCCACGGTTTACAGTCCACAAACTTTTTTATCAGATTATGAAGTCATCATTACATCATCTATGCCTTCTTTGGTGAACTCTTTGCTCAGCATCTATAGTCATCTTGCTTTCTGACTGGGTTCTTGGGGTTTTCATTCTCTATTTTGACTTGGGTTTAGTTCATACATTTTTGATGATTTTTAAAGGAGTCTACCTGAATCTGGAGCATTTGGTACCCCGCTATCAACATAAACTCTTTTAAGTTCTTGCCCAGTTTCAACATCAAGGTTAGAGGAATTCTCCAGGGAAGAGTTGTTGACTGCAAAACTTCTTTAGGTCAGTTTCACATTTTCCAGTGAGCAGATTTATCAGCATCAGTAAACTCAACTGGCCATTTAAGAGTGCAATATTAGTTAAGAATTGATGGTTCTCACAGGAATTTTTCTATCTATGGAAATCTTCCTCATATAGGAGAGGATAAGAGTTCTCACATAACAGAATCATTGCAAAAAAGAAAAACTCTGATATATTTTACTCTCATCTCTGATGGAATCTGAGATAGCATGAGATAGATCGCATCTGGGGTGAACTAGATACTGCCCATGTGTTACCTTGTTTTCTTCTCTAGCATTGCAGGCACCACCCCCTTATTTCCTAAGCCAAGCAACTCAAGTTCTAATGTTAGGCCTGTGTTCTGCCCAAGTTGGTCAAGAACCTCCCTCCTTTCATGCTCAGCATAAGTACATGCCTTTGCAACCATGGTCTGAAAGGGGAAGGATCTTCTGTCCAAGTTCCACACAAGCAGGGAAATTTGCAGAGTGGTTGTATCATGGGGTGACCCTGAGCCTGACTTGTCGATGGCCTGGGAATCCCCTCAAACTTCAGTGGAGTGTTAGCAACAACTAAGGCACTTTCCACAGTGCCAGCTTATTTTTTATTCGCATTATTCATTCATTTAGTGTACGTATTATGTGCGCATTATCTTTGATGTACTGGGGATTTGGCAGTCAACAAAAAGACAAAAATCATTTTGGAGAATATAAACTCCAAGAAGTAAATTGTAGCAGGTATGGGAAGATGACAAATGTTGGGAACAAGCAGCAGCAATAGAGGAGGAGGAGGAGGAGGAGGAGGAAGGGGAGAGGTTGAGGGAGAAAAGAGGAAGAGGGGAGGAGGAGAACAAGGAGCCAGCATTCAGCCTGATGTTGGGGGGCTGGGAGTGCAGTGTGGAGAGGAGGATTCCGTGTTCAATTTCAGGGCTGAGAAGCCCAATTGAGAAGGGAAGGATGAAGACTCGAGGAAGATGTAACAGCCAGGTAAACTGATTTCTATGGAGGGAGCATTTCTATTCAGTCTTATGTCTTCCTCCTAGAAGAGCATCTGACAGTCGCTCAGTGAAGGTTCACTGACGGAATGGAGACACAAGTGTCATTGGATGAGTTGGTTTCTAGTTCAGAGATTGAAGCCAAGGTTCCATATTTGATCTTTGTTCAATCTCCAACAGTCTTGTGAGCAAACAGAGCAGGAACACTTAGACCCAACAGTCAAATCTGTTTCAGTTGTAAGCAGAGCATCTAGGGGTTCAAAGATTCTGGAATATTTCAACTGATGTGGCTTCCCTTAGGAATGATCAGCAGATCTGTGCCTTGCATGGCTTGACTACAGGGATTCTCCAGAGGGATCTCTCTGAGCAAGGGTGATCTTTTCCAAAGATAATTTCCATTTTCTAACTGCAAATGCAGGAATTTCTGACA
This sequence comes from Marmota marmota marmota, assembly GCF_001458135.2. Taxonomy (NCBI): domain Eukaryota; kingdom Metazoa; phylum Chordata; class Mammalia; order Rodentia; family Sciuridae; genus Marmota; species Marmota marmota. The sequence goes on from NW_026000108.1 coordinate 16,982,608, forward strand.
AATTCACAAATTAGTTTTCTAATTAAAAAACAAAATGTGATCGAGACACCATCTAGTACCTTGTTATACAAAGCCAGCATTTCTCCCCCTATATTCTAACCATTATCCCAATCCTACCTGTAGCCATAATAAATGTGTAGAATTCCTCTTTAACATATTGATACTAAAATATTTGAGGCAGTCTGTTACCTTTCTCCATTCTTCTCTTTTCTTGGATAAATAAATGTATCTAAAAAAACAATTTAAGTCATTGGAATTTCTTCACCATCTTACACAATGCCCTATGAAAATGTTCTCATTTGCCTTCAATTTTTGGTACTTAAAATTGAATGAGTACACTAGTTATGTTCTGAGTAGCATGAGAAAAGAATATTGCTATCTCATTTGTTCAAGATATATTTTTATTAATGCAGCTTAAGATCGCCTTAGCTCTTCTGGGGGCAGTTCCACCTCCTCATAGGTCCTCATTGAGCCTATTACCAGATAAAACAATTATTTTTTTCACCTGTGCTCTCCTAAGCCAAATTATTCCTGTGTTCTACTTGTGTAGTTATTTATTGGGGACCCCGATAGTAACTTAACACTTTTTCCTTTTTAGTTTCCTAGATTCAGTACAGTACCTCAGATGGTCACAATAGTTTCCACTTTGGTTTCATCCCTCAATGTATTTGCTCTTTCTCCCCCAGTTTTGTGTCACTGTCATATTTGATGAGCCTGTCTTTGACACTGTTACCCAAGGAAGGTGGTGAATTTAATTTTTACATGAACAGAAAGCTTTTGGAAGTAAACTATTTGTGCCCTAAAATTTAAATCTTGTATTTGTCAGTATGATTTTAGTTTGCAAGTTAAATTACTAATATTTATTCATTATAAAGTCCTTCATATTAGCTAAATGAGGCGCTTATTGTTGTACACAGAATTTTCACATCAGTGTTTATGGATGACAGCTGAAATCAGATCAATCTCATCATCTAATTTACTTGAATAGCTTGTTTTGGTTGCACAGTATCGAGCATGCTGTGACTGAGCAGAAGTAGTTCCAATGGTGTGTGTGTGGTGGCTTTGTTTTTAACTGCATTGTCCTTGCAATCTCAAGAGACTTTCTGAGTGAAATGAATCAGATACTTGAAAGAAGAGAAATGGATTATTTTTGTTGTTGTTTAAAGCCAAAGCATTAATAATTTTAATGGCTATTCTCAATCATTTATTCAACAATTATTTCTTGAGAATCATATANATATATATATATATATATATATATACTATATATACACACACATACATATATATTTATAAAACCTCCACATTACACACTATTTTAGGTGATGAGAGTGGAGCGGTGGTACAAGAAAAAAATTGGTCACTCTTGGAATTTTGGAATTTACATTCTAATGAAGTGAGACAGGAAATAACATGCACATATCCAGGTATGTGAATAGATGCATACGAATTAATCTAGTTCAGCAAGTGTGTGTGTGTGTGTGTGTGTGTGTGTGCACATGCATGTGTGTATGAAAATTAAAACATCAATGTATCTAAGTAGGGCGGAGAGAAAACATACAACTGGCAAACTCTTCTCACTTTATTCTCATTTCCACTAACTTGAAGAGAACTCTCATTGTTCCTGGTGACTATGTTACATTTCTCCAGTCCACTCTTACTTTCCTGGAGGACTGTGCTACACTTTCTTTTCTCTGTTGCTAATAGTCCCGTCACCATTTGCAGCCAATGACTGCCTTCTACTTCACTGAGGAGGTAGAAGGCACTGAATAGAGAACCTGTAGGGTCTGCCCTTCCAACACCTCTTCTCCATGCTGCTTACCTGTTTCCATAGAGAACCACCAATGCTCCTATTTAATGGCAAACTATCTACATATTCCTTGGACCTTGTCCCTTTTGAAGGTTTAAATGTCTGCCTTCAGCAGTTTGCCTTCATTTCTCCTGCATTAGCTTTTGACTGGAGTAGTTTCTCCCATCAGTCCTCCTCTTGATGTCACTTCCCCAAACAGACACTGCCTTATTTCTTTGCTTTCATTGAAAGAGAATTCCTCTAAAGTATTTTTCTAGACTAATAATCTCTAGTGCTTTTCCTTTAATTTTTGAAATTGATTGATATTTTAATATTTTTCTAATGACTTCAGAGTGTCTTATTATGAAATATAGCACAAGTAAAAATATTTAAAATATAAATTGATTTCTCAATAAATTATTATTTTAGAAAACCCACGCAAACCACCAAGATCAAGAAATTGGATATTTCCAGCATTTCAAAAGCACTTAATGTGCTTCTTCTGACTTAGTACCCCTCTCTGTTCCAATAGGTAATTGTTCTCTTGATATTTTAAAGCAATTGTTTTGACACATGTATTAAAGACCTGTTACACATCTCTAGACGGTTTGGCTTTGCCTACTTCCTGGGTTGATTGGAATTATGTCATCCTCCTCTGTGTTCTCTGTCTTCGTTGACTCCGTCCGTATCAGGTTTGGGGGATTTGCTCTGTGTTGGGTGCTGTGGTGTTCATCTACCTGGCTGCACACTGTGTAAATGCACTATGCTTTGGTTTTCCTCATTACCATGGGAGGGCATTTTGTTTGTTTTTGGATTTTAATTATTTTGAATAATGCTGTTATAAATATTCTTGTCCATGTCTCCTAATTTTTTGTATATACACAGTTCAGTGAGATGTATAACTAGAAGTGAACTTGCTGGCCAAGGGACACTTATTTTGAACTTTAATAATGTCATACTACTTCCCAAAGAGTGACGATCTGCAGTGTTTACCATCAACATCTGAAAGTTTGGTTGTTCCATGTCCAGGAAAATATTTTGTATTTTTAGACTTTTTTTCTTTTCTTTCTTTTTTTTTTTTTTTTGTCAATTTGGTTGGTCTGCATTAGTAACCCATGTATTTTAAATTTACATTTCCATTATTTCTAATAAGAATAAACATCTTTTCATGTGGCAAATGGTTATTTGAATACCTTCTTTGGTAAGTATTCAAATCTTTTGCCCGTTATTTTTTTCTATGTGGTTGTTTTCATTTCTCATTTATTTGTGGAAATTACTAATATATTCTCAATATTAGGTCTGTGCCACTTACTTATGATGAAAATTTCCTTTTTTTCAATTTATCCTTATTTTTTTTTACTCTCCTAATAGTAATTTGATGAACAAAATATAGTCAAATTTCCTAATATTTCCTTTATAATTAGAACTCATGTCTCATGAAGCTATTCCTTTATTTTAGTTTCTGAAACTATTATTTCTTTTGAATTTTTTATTTAGGTTAAATCCCAAACAGATTTTTTTGGGGGTGAGGTATGCAAGTTAGTTAGGATTTCTTCCCACTTAGTCATCCGATTATCTTCCCCTGGACCTGGATAACTCTCGTAATTTTCTTAACTTTCTTCTAGTCTGTTCCATGTCCCCTCTTCAATGAGGCTTAGCCCAATCAAAACTGCAGCCTCTGCCCACCCCACAATCTACTTTAGTTCTCAGAACTTTATTACTTTACAGCAAAGCGTGCAATTTATTGCTTATTGTCTGTCTCCCTGTTGGAATGTATGCTCCATGAAGGTGTAAATCTTTGTTCAATTTGTTCACCAATATGTCTCAAATACTTAAAGGGCTCTGGGCCACAAGAGGTGCTTAATCAATATCTGTTCAGTTAAATGAGTGAATAAACATATGCATAAAAATGCCATGAAACACTTGATTCAAGTCAGTGCCTACACTTGTTTATCTGACTGTGTCATTCATTGCATGGGTTGTTCCAATATATGAACATTTTAAATATAGTTCATTTGGATATGTATAGTATTTTTATCAGTGCTTTTACAATAATTAAAAACTTCTAAATAAAATATCTTAGGACCTGAATCTGCTCTGTGGGCTCCTAAGTTTCTGTGCAATGTCCATTCATCTAACAAATATTTATTGAGCATTCATTGGGTGCCAGAAACATGGGAAGGTTGAAGAACAAGACTAAGTCCTCTCCATTCTAAGGGAGATTTAGTTTTACTAGGAATACAGTTTAAAATAATAAAACCACAACATTTAAATTTAACTCCAATCTGTTGAGACTCTGGATAGTTAACGGCTCCAAAAATAGGATAGTTCCTAGAGAAGGCTGAAAGGCTTGCTTGGTCAGGGACTTTTCACTTTGAGCTGGGAGTGAGGCCCCTGACCAGGACTGGTTAGAATTCTGTGAGGGCTTGGGCTACTTAGTCAGCCCATTAGCTGTAGGCTCTAAGTTAATGCCCTGAAGGTTGTTTTCACAGAATTTAGAGGGCCTTTGGGTACACTTTAATGGAAGGAGCTTGCTTACAGAGGCAGAGATTTGTTTTAGGCCTTAGTGCCCTTAGTTTTATATATCTGTTTGTTCACCAAATATATATTGGGTGCCTTCTGCGTGTTGGGCTCCAACCTGTGCACTTTACTGTGGTGCTCATTGCATGTCATCTTATCAGCAAGGCAGACACTGATACCATCCTTATGTTTATTTGAAGAAACCAAGACTCAGAAGATAACAAAACTTTTAAGTGGCAGAGCTGAGCTTCTTACCTGGGCAGTCTGGTCAAGCACTGACTCATTAATTGATCCCTCCATGTATTTATCTAGCACTGATTCATTGAGTGTCTACTGTGTCCCCAGTATTATGTTAAGATCTGGGATGTTGAATCTATTCCTCTCTTTCAAGGGCTGTCCACATGCAAAGAGGATATAATTATGCTTGGCCTTCATTACAGTTAAGCATCAAATGTTAAGTATCAGATAACAAATGGATTTCTGAGCATTTTTGTAAGCCAACCAAGAGTTTATTATAATTTTTGTTATGTATTGAAGAATCATATGACTAAATAATATATTTTAAAATGTTTTCTTCTTACAATTTGGTACTCCTTCTATCCTTCTTGTATGCTGTCTTACTTTCCCCCTTTTACCCAAGGAAAGTCAAAAGTCATTTGCAAGGTGCTATACTTTGGACAAGACCTAGTAATAAGAATTTGAATATATAAAATTGAAAAGTAACTTAAAGAAAATGTTTCTTAGTTCATTTGAAAGACCAATGAATGTACAAAAGTATTGGATCTGCACACAGATTTCCCAGGTTACATATTTGGCTTGGACTCATGGGATGTGTACACTGAAGCTACTTTTAAAAACAACTGGAAGTGTTGCTTCCTGATGAAACAATAGAGCAGAATCCACTTTATTTAGCCCCATCTCCACATCTCCCCCCCAAAATCATGTGACTCTATCCAAAGTTTTGATTCTTTGATTTCTATACATTAAAAGTGAAAAAAAAAATTAGGGATGTGCACTCTAGAAAGCTCTACATTATGTGTGCAAAATCTGGAGACAGAGAGGAAGGCTTATTTAGCTATATAGCCTGTTTAAATGTCACTTGATTTCTTGAAAGTTTCATGTCCCTCTCTGTCAAATGGGAGATATTACTCAGGGCTATTGTGAAGCTAGAGTAAGTCTGTGTAAGTAAACTGCTTGTAACTATTTGACGCTGAGAAGTTTGTCATTTCTATTTCTCCCAGCAAGAAACCTTAAATCTGGAAAGAGAAACAAAATAAAGAGAATCATTATTAGATTTAGAAAAATCTGACTGTAGTCCATTCTGAGTTTTGATTGTGAAATGTCATTTAAGTTTCTAGAAAGGAGAGAGAGAAACAATAGCTACTTGTGATGATTGGAAGCTGAAAGCCACATAAAAATAAATAAATAAACAAAATAGAGGAAGCCACACTTAGGGAGATCGCAGGCATGGATGTTGTGCCCAGTTTTGAAGAGGAGCTTAAAACATAACTCAGGATCGGGACACGTTCATTAAATGGTCCTCAGCATTTTGTAGATCCTATTATTTCTACAAATTCCTTCATAATATTGCACTTTATGTCATGATGAACACAACCTCTCTTATCTCAGAAGAGAGGTTTCCCAGCTGCTGGATGAAGGAAGCTCTATTCTTGTGGGTTTCATATGGAAGTGGTGATAAGAAAGACAACACTGCGGTATTTTAACTAGCTGCTCTGATGAAAAGCCTCTGTTGTCGGGAGGTGTAACACCAATTGTTAATTTTAATCAAAGGCAATCTAATAGTGTAATGAAATCATAGGCTCTCCCTGCTCTTGGTCCTCCAGCAAGTTTTCCACTACACTCTTGAGGCTTATGGTTCACGTATTGGAGTAATTATCCTGTGGAACCCAGAAAACATACTTATCAGTCTTTTTAATTATTAAATGCATCCTCAGTTCCTATCTCATTATACTCTCTATAGCTACTTTGTAGGGGAGGAATATACCTTATTTTAACCTCTCTATTGCGTAAAACATATGGCAAAACTCTGATTAGACCTTTTCTTCCATTCTTCTACCTTGAGTGGATAACATATAGGTTTGTTTCTTAATTTTTCTATATTTCTGCAAATCATTGAGCAACCATTTTCCATTCCAAATGTCAGTTACACGAAATTGTTGGATATTCACTCAACGCTGTATCACATCTTTTCCTTTGTGTCGTTTCACAAACCACTCCCAGGACAGTTTTTATAGCCCTAAAAATTTAACTACTTATTAATGAGCCAGAAACCTTCCATTAGTCAAGCAAGACAAAAATTTCATATTCTATTGTAAGAATTAAAGACCTTAAGATATAATCTTAATTTTTACATAATTTAAGCTGATATTTATGTCCATCTCATATATCTCATACACAATTTTTGGTTATAGGAGATGATAGGAAGCTAATGGCTTTTGGGACTATGAAATTTAGCCTGGGTTCATAGAACAAAGAGTACTAGTCTCTTAATTAATTAGTTATATATTTTTGAATGACCATTATATAGAAAGGGGTATGCTTGCTTCATTACTATTATTATGCTCTTTCCAATAAGATTGTAAAGTCTTTGTAACAAGGAAGTTGTCGTTTGATTATTTTTATATCCCTCCTTCTGAAAACTATATGCTTATGAAAAACCTGATGATTGAACTAGTTATTTAATGATTTGAAACAAAAACTTAGTAGCTTAAAATAACTCTGGGCTGGGGTTGTATCTCAGTGGCAGAGCACTTGCCTCGCACTTGTGAGGAACTGGGTTGGATCCTCAGCACCACGTTAAAAAAATAAACAAAATAAAGGTATTGTGTTCATCTACAACTAAAAATAATAAAACAACTCTAATTTTTCATTCTATCTGTGGGTCAGGAATTCAGGAATGGTGGTTTTGAACGAGGTTTCTAATAAAGTAGCAATCAGAAGTAGTCTGGAGTTTAGTCATTTGAGAGCGTGACTGGGACTAGAAAATGTGCTTCTAAGGTGCTCCTGCACATGACTGATGACAAGTTGACACTGCTCATTCGTGGTAGGCCTCAGTTCTCCAGGAGACACAGTCCATAGGGACGTTTGAGTATCTTCATGGCATGGTGGCTATCTTCCCTCAGAGAAAGAGAGCCAAGAGTCTTAGGTGAAAGCTTCAATGGAAATGACCCTTGTGCAGTTGGAGATATCCAATCCCCATGCAATATTTGAAGACACTCCATAAGGACACAGGTGTGAGGCAGCAAGGATCCTGGGACCTCTTGGAAGGCTGAATGCCACACTGGTTCTGAGATTCAGATGTCAGCACTCATGCTTGCTCACTCTCATTGAATAGGCATTACCATAATATTGATTCCGATAAAGACATTAGAGAACCGGATTATTTTTTATTAGGCGACTTAGGGCTTCACAACACTTGGGCATGTTTGTTATCTATAAAAGAAAATTCAATTTATATTGGCCTAAACAAAGAGGGAAATGGTTGACTTACATATTGGAAAGACTCAGAAGAGAGTGGACTTACTTTAGGTACACAGCAATGTCATCAAGGATCGACTGCATTTTTTGTCTCCCATGAAAAGGGTCCACTGAAGGATGAGGGCACATGGCCTCCTAAATGCAGGGGTCATTTAAGGCCCACCAAAGAGTAAGGCTGCTGCAGGAAGTCAGGGTGGGAAGACTGTTGGGAGGAACCTCGATGTCTCCTATAGGGAGGGACAGGTATTCACATTTATTATAATCTGTGGCTCTGACTTGAGCTAACTAGATACATATAATTTCCAAGATGAGAATATCTTACACTGTCCTTCTTTTAGTTCTAAGAAAACAAATTAAGTTTTTCAAAGTCTTTGTGCCATTTCAAAATACCTACCAGTTGGTACATTGTTCTGTTTAATCACTTCCTTGAAATTCAGAGATAACTTTACATTTTAATGTAAACAATACATTAATTTCAAAGTAAGTCACATTTAGATAGGTTTTCAGTTGTTTGAGGTTTATGTATTTGGCAGGAATGATTCTGGTCACTTGCCAATCAACAAGAAAGTCTAAAAATAAATTCATCACTTGGGCCATAGTTGGAATTTATTAGTTCACCTGTTTTTCTCTTTCAATACACTGTAAGCTCCTTAGAGTCCTGTGCTGTGCCTGCTGCTCATTCCCTGTTCCTGGTATTTGTGGTGTGTCTAGAACATAGAAGGCAATCAGTAAATAACTGTAGAATAGATGAGTGGGATTCATCATCCACACGGTTATGGCACTTGGCTCAGTATTTTGTGCTTGTGGTGATGCATAAATGGCACCCCTCTGCCTTAGAGAACTGCATGCTCATCACATTAAAGAGTAGCAATCTCAACAGCAACCTGCATGATTTCCCCCCTTTTAAAAATTTTTTTCTAGACTAGATGTAAATCTCTATTCACAGCTGACTCCAAATTTTTGACTCCAAATTTCATTCATTAGGATAAAAGAGACCTGAGTTCAAAATATCTGGCTTTCTATTTAGTAGCTATATGATCTTCAGAAGATCTGATAACTACTGTAATTTGCATTTTTCTCTATAACAGGAAATAATTAAGTGCTTTCTTCATAGAAGTGTCAAATGTTTCAGTAAGATAATGCACATAAATCCCAGAGAACAGTTTCTACACACAAGGTAAATTCAAGGAAGTAACATCTATCCACAAATTCCAAGGTTATCTGAAACTCAAGATCAGGGAGATTGGGCGCTGTAGAGCAGAAGGAGGTGGGATTTAATACAAAATATTAGTAAAGAGTAGGCACTTTGACTTCAAGTAGGTTTGGTTCTGGTTATTGTCATATCCAAGCTGTACGACCTTGTACAACTTAATTCACCACCTCTGTTAGTTATAATAAGTTACCACAAATTCAAATACAAATTGTTTTGTGGCTTAAAATTACATATATTTATTAATTATCTCAAAGTTTTTCGGGCGAAGATTTAACACGTTTTAACTGATTCTCTGCCCCTGCCTCTCAAGGTTGGAACTAAGGTTTGAGTCAGGCGTATGTTGTCATGAGAGGCTCAATTGGAAGAATGTCTATTTCCAAACTCCCTGGTTGGCATACTTCCTTCCTATGGCTGCAGAATTAATGGTAATGGGCTTCTTCAAAGCTCTCGAAAGAGAGTGCACTAACAAGGTGGAGCCTTCAGTGTACTGTAATCATGGATCATGAGAGTGACTCATTACCTTTGACATACTTTGTTGGTCAAAAACAAGTCATGGGTCTCACCCACATGGAAGGGTTGGGGAGGGAATTGTACAGAACATGGATACTAGGAAGCAAAGAACACAAGGGCCATCTTGGAGCAGGTCTACCTCATTCCCTGAGCTTTCTTTAACCTTCTGTATAATGAGAAATAGTGCAAACCATGTGCAATAATCCATATAAAGTGCTTAACATTTTGCTTGGCACTTGATGACAGCTTATGTATTAGTACCATCTATTAGTTGCATATTTGGTGGAGGTAAAATTAATAGTTAGCTGGAATATGCTATTAAAAATCAGGGCTACTTAGATGTAATTTATCCTCATTGCTTCTACTGCAAGCTCCTGAATTTATGGTACATCTCTTTCCATTTCACAACATTTCCCAACATTTTTGGTAGTTTTGATACCATAGACCCTTTTCTTCACACTTCAGCAGGCCAGGATTAAATTTTATTTCCTCAGAACTGGATTTTTCTATGGTAATAACCTTATTGATAAATTAAGATTTGATAATGGATAAAAGCCAGAGAAAATTATTCTTCTGCTTTTGTACCTTCCTTCTTTTCTTTTCCCCCAGTAAGAAACATAGTATTTAGTGCCTTAAAATGATGCAATATTTTAAACATAGAATTGGACAATTTATAGAGAGTTCTGGCACATGCATTGGCCTTTAAGAGGTTAGGAAGATCCTCTTAACTCTGAATCTTGGGCTTAAGCAGTTATACTACTCTAACACTATGGAAACCTTTTGGAAATTCCCCAAACTATGTGGTGTCATATTAATTTCAACTGATATCTTTTGTAAAGTATGTTCCTACATTTATTGTAATTTTTAAAGAAATTAACCTAAGGGCAAATTTGGACCAAGGTGGGTTGAATATCAGATGCTTCATTCATGACAGGGAAGTGAAGGATTGTTTATAGATAAGATTTTGGGTTAATCCAAATCATGCTGAGTAGGCAGAAGGGTTACACTGATACAAGGCTGGCTTGGTTTGGGTTATAGAAGCAGGTAATCACCTTCTTCAGGAGCATTAATGATGCATTGAACTTTGTTTACAAATTATACTAAAAACATGATGACATACCACACTTGACCATAACCAATCACAAACAATTACAAGCCTGAACAAAGTATGTGAATCATTGGGTTTGGAACTTTGGACCACAGGCAGCACAAAATAATGATCCTTAGAAAAGGGAGGTTTATAAGGGCAACTCAGTGATTTCTCTTGTTTTGCCAAAGACAAATTCCTAACTATGGTGCAAGGAGCTAGAATCCTGGAGAGAAGGGGGCAGGGAGAGGGAGAATGGTTTCTGCTAAATTGATGAAGCGAAGACCAAAGTGTAGGGATGGATCTGAAATGTTCCCCAGGGGACTGTCACACTACTGGGAGCGGGTAGAACTGTTAAGAGGTTGGGCCTAGTTGGAAGTCTGTTTATTTGGGGCATGCATGTGAGTGGATATGAGTACCCTGGCTTTTTTTTTTTTCTTCATTCTTTTGCTTCTCAGCTGCTACAAGGGAGAAGCCTCCTCCACTGTGGACTCCCACTCTGATGGACTGCCTCACCACATGCCCAAATGCAAGTAGGTCAACTGGTTATGTATTGAAACCTCTGAAACCATGAGCCAACATAAACCTTTTCTCTGCAAGTTGATTATCTCAGGAATTTTGTTACAGTAACAGAAAGCTGACTGCACAGGGACATTTGGAGCAAATAGAAACTGAAAGGGCATGAAGACAAAGGAACTCTTCTTGATAAACAATGATTCTGTGGGGCAGAAGCTTCCACTGAGTTATTGACTGAGACCTATTTGCACTTATATGAACTAAGACTAATCAGGTTTATCAGAGAGCAGCTGCTGTATATTTGGTAGCAGAACAGAGATACAGAGTTGTATAGTGCTGAGGAACATTAGAATTCTAGCTCACCTAACTAGACAAATCCCAGAAACACTTTAGAAATAAATCTGCATATCAGAGAGCAAGGTCCCTTGGAAGTAAAAACTCCTCAGGTGATCCTTCTCCTTAGTAGTAAAGTCCACACTTGATATTAGATCTCTTCTGGATGAGCCATAATCAGTCCAAATAAAACCTAAAGTTATCTTTAATATTGAGGGTTTGAGGGTAGAATCTACAGTATTAGAGTTTAAAAAAGAATTTCTCTCTGGCTTTCCACAAATAAATATACAATGTCAAAGTTAGTTGATATGCTTCTAGAACAAATACATACACCTTTTAGAGAAAAACAAGAGAATCCAGATTCCGTACCATATTATTTACTGTGTCAAATATGCAGTAAAAAATAACTACTAAATTAATTGGTACTTACAGAACACTACAAACACAGCTTCAGAATATACAGTCTTTTAAAATTAATATATATTTATAGAAATATGCCACGGAAACAGTCCACAAACTGAATTTAATTAAATTTTAATAAAAGATTTAAATCTTATGACATTTGGTACTAAATAAAAATAGAATTAAATTCAAAACCAATAAAATTAAGATAACAAAAGATCTTTAAATATCCAGAAATTATTTTACAGACTAAATTCCCATGTATGTCAGAAGAAATCAGAAGAGAAATTAGGTAATATTTTATACTGAATGGTGATGAAAGCACTCTAGAATTTAAGGGAAGACTCTTTGTCAAGATTACAAGAGAATTTTAAGAATGAAATGTTCATTTGAAATGGAGAAATTTTAAAATCATTGATCAAATTTTCTACCTCAAGAAGTTCAGAAAAAAACAATAGATTCAACACAAAATAAGTGGTAAAAATAAGAGAAATTAATAAATTAGAACAAGTAAATAATAGAGATTAACAAAGCTAAGAGTTTGTTCTTTGAATAGGTTACTTTAGTAAAGTAAACCTACTACTTTACTAAAGTAACCTATTCTCCTCAGTAGTAAAGTCCACACTTGATATTAGGTCTATTCCGGATGAACCATAATCAGTCCAAATAAAACCGAAAGTTATCTTTAACATTGAGAGTTTGAGGGTAGAATCTACAGTTTTAGAGTTTTAAAAAAATTTTTCTCTGGATTTGAGAAACACCTGATTAGAAAAATCATGCCAAAAAAGAGCAAAATATAAATTTGATAGTTTTTGATAGTTTTCATAAAAGAAAATGGAATATCAATAAACACCTTGCAGATAATTATAGGGAATAATATGAGCAATTTTAAAACAATAAATTCTATTATTACTAGGGAAATGGCCACATGCCTTAAAAATACATTTCCCCTAAACCAATACATAGTGAACAAGAAAAAGCTGTTAGTACTTTACCTATTTAAAAATTCAAATACTTAATAAAATATGCCCCCAAGAAAAAATCTCATTCTTTTCCTTCCCAGCTGCTATGAGGAAGCAGCTTCTCCTGAGTTCACTGGTAAATCCTATGAAATGCTTATGAAATAGATAATATCAATTTAAAAAATTAAACGAAAACAAAAAACTCTCTCAGAGAGTAGAGGTGGGGGTAGAATGCTTTGCAACATATTTTATAAGCTAGGCATAATTCTAAAATTCAAACATGACAAATACATCACTAAAGAAGAAAAGTGCAATATCATTCTTGAACCTAGACATAAATATTATCAACAAAATGTCAAATAGGGCTGGGATTGTGGCTCAGTGGTAGAATGCTCGCCTAGCACATATGAGGCCCTGGGTTCAATCCTCAGCATCACATAAAAATAAATAAAATAAAGATATTTTGTCCAACTACAACTAAAAAATAAATATTAAAAAAGAGTATTTAAAAAACATCAAATTGAAAATAGCAAGCTATTAAATTAGACAATATGATCAAGAGATATTTATTTATCCCTGGGACACACAAAAATTTAATCAATACAATGCCTTATATTAACAGATTAAAAAATGAAAAGCTGCATGATCATATCAACAGATGCAACAATAATAATTAGTAAAATTCAACACTAACATTTAAAGATAGCAGTCAACTAAGAATAAAAGAGTATTTCCTGAATTTAATAAGAAGCATTTTAAAATTCTAAAACTATCTCATTGCATATGATAAAAAAGAAAAATTTCCTCCATGTATATGAAGACAAATAAAATCTCTGTTCTACTCAATAGAATACCAAAAGCACTTGCAAGTATAATAAGAAAAACTGAAAAAGAATTGCATGTAATATTGGAAGGAAAGATGTAAAATTGTCTTAAAGACTTTATAAAGCAAAAAAAAATGAGAGAGTCTTGGATAATCTATAAACAATTTTCTGGAATTGATAATTGACTATAATGAGATATAGAACATAAGGTGTATAACAAAATCAATCATATGTCTATTATAATAAAAAAGAAAACAACAATGTAATGATGATTGCATAAAAATACCAAGAAATGAAAGTAACAAGAGCTTGCAAGATTGAGACTGACAAGTTATAAAACAAAGAGGGACACCATATTCATGGATTAGAAGACTCTATATTTGTCAGATGTCAGCTTTTCCCAAATTGAACCCTAGATTTATTGCAACCCCCATTAAAATCTCAGAAATATTTCTTTTTGGTAGATATTGTTTGGATAATTTTACAATTTATATCATGGATGTTAATTATAAATTTTGTAGAAGAAACATAGAAAAGAATTTCACAACTTTTAGATAGGTAAAGATTTCGTGGGTGGTACTAACCATGAAGCATGATAAATGAAGCCTATTTAAAATAAAATCTGTTCTTAAAAAGGCAGTTAACAATAACAATCAAGCTACAAGGACAAAGTAGAGTGCTGGCCCACCATACTTGAGGTTCTGAAATCCCCTGCACCACAAACTATTAAAAAAAATACAAAAGCTACAGGCTAGGAAAATAATCACAGTGTATAATGCTGACAACAGACTTTTATCCAGAACACATTTAAAAACCTCAAAATATCTTTGTCAGTTGATTCATAAGATGCTAACAAGTCAATTAAAAATGAGTAAATGGATTTGACTGAAACCATCTCAGATGGAGGTATATAAATAGCCAATAAATTCATGAAAAGTTGTACAGCATTATTAGGTTATCAAAAACACAAACCATTATGAGAGAAAACTTCATACTTATTTGTATGGCTAAAATGAAAAAGAACAAGAATATCAAGTGTTGGCAAGGATATAAAGCAAACGGAACATTCGTTTTTTTTGTTTTGTTTTGTTTTGTTTTTAGTTTTTAGTACACAAAGCATAAAGTTACCTTATGATGTAGCAATCCCACCCTTAGGTATTAATTTTTGAAAGCATATGCCCACAAAAGATTTATACAATTATATTCACAGCAGTTTTATTCATAGTTATACAAATTAGAAACTACCCTAACCTTAAATGTGTGTCAGTTGTAGTTTATCAATATAATGAAATGCCTCCCAGAAATATGCAGGTCTGGGAACAGGCATTTCACCACTTCTGTCTCTTTCTATTGTTTTAGGTTAGAGGAGATGCACAAAGGTATGAGGCTGTGAATACCACAAGGTGGAGATTGTTTTGAAGGCTAGTTGCTACAGGGATTTTAAGAGGCTCCTAGTTGGTGGGCATCTAGTGGTGAAGACACATTGAGTATCTGGAGTGGGTAGATAAGTGGGTCTGGGAATCGAGGTTTTGGTTATATTATGATGAGAAATTTGACTTGTATGTCAAAGAAATAAAACGGGCCTTGTCCAAAATAAATTGTAAAGAAACTCATCAGCAGTAATGAGACTGCAAATGATGTTGGATAAAATTCTTTCAAAAGGACTGGGTTTGGGAAGCAAGCAAGACTAGGAAATACATGGTCTTCTTGCATCCAAAGGTATCCCATGGCTTGACTCATTTCTGTGTGTCTGTTGATGTTGATAGATAATTTGCAAATTGTGTTGTCAACACAACATTTAATCTGCTCTGAGCAGCTCATAAACAACACTTTGATTAATTCTTTCAGTCTGTGTCTTCTGGACAAGATTTACAGGGCTCTGCTTATTTGGATGAAAAATAGAGAGAGACAAGCTGTCAGGATAAGGGGAGGGGGATGAGAAGATTTCCTTTTTCCTGGTTTTGATTGAAGTTGAGAAATGTTTTTAAATCAGGAATTTAAATGTTCGGTTCCAGAAGGGAAGGATTTCAGCAACTGGCATGAGATTCAGCTAGGTGGCATGGTAGAGGAAGTCAGGACAGATAGTGGCAGATTGGCAGCAGAACAGAGTAGTGTGGAGAGGGAAGGGTTGGTGGAGCCTAAGGCAGGAGGTGACTTTCTGAATTAGCCAATTAGTTCCAGAAACCTGTTGGACAGTTACAACTTGCCATGTATACCCTCCATGGAACACCAAGGTATTGTGTTAAATAGAATTATGCTTCAATAAGCACAATTTAAAAAAGAATTACAGTAACAGGAGGCTGTCAGAGATATGAAAAATAAATGTAAATACATATTGACCAATATGTATGCATGTGTGTAAGCACTCTCATGCATGAGGCACAGAGAGAGAGACAGAAGAGAGTCGGATTCTGTCGTTATATTCTTTTATTCTTTGTATTATTTTAAGCCAGTATCTTTCCCCCAGGTCCCCAAATCTGTTTAGTTGAGCTGTTTCTATTAATTTTGGCTTTGAAATAATTTTCCATTGAAGCATGCCTTTTAATCAGCACCTCTCTACCTTTGTTGATGTATCCTAGCCAAGTTAAGTGAAGAGTGTTCTAAAACACTGCTGATGGAATACTCTCACATCACTTTGAGACCTGATGATCATCCAGGCGCTTAGGCATAAAAACCTGGAAATGAATGTCATTGGAATAAAGTCCTTTCATAGCAATTATGACACAAGATGTACAGACAGTCTGTGACTGATAGGGAAAAGAGATCCAAGAAAATAGCTATCTAATAATTTCAGGGCTATTAGAAATGTAAATAACCCAGCACCACAATTCCTCCTTGCATTTGTCCCTTTTATGCCTGTCTCCTCTCAAAGGGATAAATATGATTTTTTTATGAGCTGCATTTTGGAATGCACACATTTCCCCCGATCATGCCAAGTGTTTCTTTTGTTGTTCACATCTGCATCTTTCGATATGATGAAGAGTCAACAAGAAAGTAGATTTGGTTTTGTTCCTTTGACAAATAAAGTTCACTTTGGGACACCATTGGAAAAAATAAACAAACATTACATACACACCAGAAAAACCAAAGCTGAATTTTCTATCAGCGGCAGTTGTAAGTTTTAACTTTTTACATGTGAGGCGCTTGGAAATATTAACCCAGATTTTGAAATGAGTAATTATATTGACCTTGACATCTGTCCTCATTACCTTGATCCCAGCTCCCACAATTAGTTTAGCTGAGAATGTCATCAAAACCCTGCGTTTTAGATCTATTTCTAGCAAGGAACTCCTTCAAATCGTTGCCCCATGAAAATTACAATATTAGGGACACAAAGGTATACGTGCATCTAATTGCAGTAATTGTGTTGAGAAAGAATTCGCATAAATCTCCTTTAGGGCCTTCATTCTATTTGATAGACTTCAGGTACACTCTTAAAATTGAAATGACTTGAAAGCATTGTTCTACAAAAGATTATCAGCAATTATTGTCTATGAAAAGGGAAAGGGCAAAGGAGAGCAATTTGAGAGGTTCACATTGTGAAACAAACTTCTGGCTTTTAACTTGAGGATCACAGAAGCTGGCAGAAGCTGGCCACCTCCCTGTGATTCAGGAGCTCTGTTTCCTGTGCTCACTCCCACCCCCACCCCTCTGACCACAATTTGTTGGAAGCATTATTGTTGTGCAAGCAATATGCTGACAGAGTCTAAATGTAACACTACCCTCCTGAAAAATGAGGGAACCGCGTACTCATACAAAGGAGAAAATACCTAGTGATTTTCAATCTTCTGAAAATAGCAATAGTCTATTGGGTTTATTTCATGATTATAAAAGCCTAATAATCTATGATAGCTGAAAGCAAATGTGATTTATTAGGGTCTCTTACACACAGAAGATAAACCCATAATATGCAGACAAACATTTTCTTTAAAGGAGTATGCTAAAGAGAAAATAGTCAACAGCTTGCTTATTCCGTAGCTCCAGAAAGTGATGATTTGAGGCTCTGAAATATCAGCGTTGATGAATGGTAGGAGGAAAATTATAACTGTTGTTCCATGGTGAGATAAACTTTCACCTCCGTGAAGAACATATAGATTACTGAAACTGATTGCAAGCAATCAGCACTGTATATTCTTCTTCCCTAACTGAGCAATGTTTGAATTTGTGCCTTTCAGACAAATGCATTAATAACATTTAGCCACTAGGTATTTGTGGAAGAAATTGGAAATTGTTTTTAATTTGTTGGTTTGGTGAAGCGATAATATATCGAGCCATAGGCAGGGGGTTAAAAAATCTATTTGTATATGATTTCTATTTGCATATGTAAATTTATAAATGCACTAAGGACCTTGTTGTCTGTGTAAACTCTCCCACATTAAAAAAAGGGTTAATAGACGGGAAGATTTAAAAAAAAAAATTCATGACCATGTTGTGAAATATGAATTTAACACATAATTCATTGGAGCCTCCAATGAGTTATGGGCCTCATTTGCTGCATATTACAGACTTTTTTTTTCCATATTTCTTTTCAACAAGGCATATGGTTTAAATTAGTTTCATCTTGGTTTTCTGGGATTTTCACGGACTGTCTTCTACAACAAACTGTAATACTCTTGCTCTTTTAATTTTACAGTAAGATGCTATGAAGTGCAGCTCTTTGATTACTATAGGAGGCACTGCCTCAGGAACGTGCTCTATTAGAGCCACAGGTGGAGAAAGCTTTGGAATTAAGAAGTCAGAGTCAGTTGATGAACTTACAGCTGCAAATTCCTCATGGATAAAGGTGAGCGGGCAAAAGGTCAGTCCTAGTGGGCAGTAGAGTCTGGGATGAAAGCAGGCAGACCCACCTTCAGCTGAATCCAGAGAGGAGACCGTGATAGGTAACAACATCCTGAAGGGTTAAGAATATTAAGGACCCCATTTCCCATAACTTAGCTCATAAATCATATTTTCAGGTACTTTACATGATTTATGAGAGGCTGGCTGTCTGCATGATCAGTAAGTTACATTAAAATGGCAATTGGTGCTTCCACAACAGAGCCTCATGATAAGAATCCAAATCTCAGAGAGGTGATTCTCAGAGACCAGTGATGTGAAAGCTGGGGTAAAAAGGAACCATTTACAGTCCACGTTCCATGTCTGAAACTGAGGTTGTAAAATCAAAATATTCAGTGGGAAAAACGCTGGTATGAAATCATGACACTTGAGCTTTTGGGGGCTTATTTTCCTGTGACTTTGATTAAATCATTAATTTTCTCTGGTCTCAGTTGCTTCTTCAGTAAAATGAAAGATTCAGGGCCCTTCTAGCACTGAATATAAAGTATGCATTGCATATGTATAAATGGCATATTCCTATTATAGATATGAATTTAAATACTGTTTACTATGCATGTTCATATTACATATTATGTGATATATATATGCATGATATAATATATAAGATGGTGTTTCTTTAAAAAATAAAACATGTAAAAAGAGCTGTAGTGAAAATATACATCTTTCTACATACATGTATATAAGAAATAAATATGTATGTATTTGCATTCATATGTACATGCAGATGAAATAAATTATGAAATAATATGTATGTATTATATGCAGAGAAATGTCACTATGCAGCATTGTCAGATTGGGGATTCTTGATACTTAACTTTACTAGTGTGAGAAATAGGAAATTCAGTGGTCCATTTCCAAAATACAATATTTAGCTTTAAATGTAAAATTACTTGGGATGTAGGGAAGGCAGCTGGAGGAGAAAGCAGAATGAAAAGTTACAGGTAGTTAACACAGGAGTGTAAAAATTCACAGTCCCTTGACAAACAGAGGGTGAGAAGGAAGGGCTGCCTGATCAACTGAGATAGACTGTGTGTGCCCAGCAGGATCTCAATCCACAGGGACTTTCCCACCACAAGAGAACAAAGGGAGGTAATAAGCCTGCAGGAAAATGTAAAGGCAATGTTGGGGAAGACTGTATACCCCAAAATACTCAGCCAATGAGGACCAGGGGGTGGACCTTGTGCTCTAGGGGATAAAATGCTGGTTGTATCTAACCTGTGTGTTCTGCTTCCCCCAGGCACTCACCCGGTCATCTTGCAAAACCATCATTAAAGTAAAACCTCACTTTTCCTATACCTAGTGTCCCTTAGTCCATACTTTGGGTTTGGACAGGTGAGTGTATTCCTCACATCTGTTATTCTGAATATTATTTGTATGAAAGAGAGGTAAAATATAATCAAGCACTCTATTCAGTGTTATAATTGGAAAGGAAACGTGTATGTTGTTTTCTTTTGGAAATAAAAACTTATAAGAAATTACTACTTGGAATTGTTAGTAAGTAAATGAAAAATCAAAAGAGAAACTTGTACAGAGACAGTCATTTTGTATTAGGGAGAATAATTTCTATTTCATGGGTGAACTAAAATTCATAGCTTTGTTCTTAAACCTTTATTCAAATACAGCTTATCTACATTTGCATTTTATATTGGTGGGCTGGTGGTACATGTGTTTCTGGAGCTTTCTTAATGGGACCAAATTTAGCATATACTGTAATGATATATTTGCCAAGAGCACTCTTACCTAGTACATAACGGAAGTTGTACTTTCCTGAACAAACCAGCCATAAGATCAACAGGTCACTAGTAAGCTGCAAAATAGAATGCTTTTGATGTCAGAATTATTTGATATTTTGGATCAATTGAGAATTATGAAAATGAAACTTTTTATTATTAATCAAAATTTAGACACAAGTTTTTCTATGATAAAATGTTTTCCTTGTTTGTTAATAAAGCCACTGAGCTCTGGTTTTTTTGTTATTGTTTTTTTTTTTTTTACTGTGGTTGTTCGTATATGCACATAGGAAAGTTATGTCAGATTGATTCCACTGTCTTTCCTATTCCTGTCCCCTCTCCCTTCCTTTAATTCCCCTTTGTCTAATTTGCTAAACTTCTATTCTTCCCATCCCTGCTTATTGATGTGTGTTAGTGTCTACTTATCAGAAAGAACATTTGATCTTTGTTTTTTTTGAATTATCTTATTTCACTTAGCATGATAGATAGTCTCTGGATCCATCCACTTACCGGCAAATGTTATAATTTCATTCTTTTTATGGTTGAGGAATAGTCCATTTTGTGTATGTGTATATTTATATACATTAGTATATTTTGCATAATATACGTATAATATTATATTATACTATAGTGTATATATATGCATATTAAAGTGTGTGTATATATATATATGTGTGTGTATATATATATATGTGTGTGTATATATATATATATATATATATATATATATACATACATATAATAATTTTTTATCCATTCATCTGTTGAAGAGTACTTAGGTTGGTTCCATAGTTCAGCTATTGTGAATTGAGCCAATATAAGCACTGATGTGGTGCATCACTGTAGTATGCTGATTTTAACACTTTTGTATATATACCAGGGTGTGGGATAACTGGGTCAAATGGTGGATCCATTCCTAGTTTTTTGAGGAATCTCCATAATGCTGTCCAGAGTGGTCGCACCAATTTGCAGTCCCACCAGCAATGTTGAAGTGTACCATTTTCACCACATTCTCACCAACATTTATTGTTGCATGTATTCTTGATTGTGGCCATTCTGACTGGAGTGAAATGAAATCTCAGTGTAGTTTTAATTTATGTTTCTCTAGTTGCTAGAGATATTAACTTTTCAAAAATATTTCTTGACCATTCATATTTCTTTTGTGAATTGCCTCTTTAGTTCCTTTGCCAATTTATTAACTGGGTTATTTGTTTTTTTAGGTATTAACTTTTTTGCATTCTTTATATATCCTAGAGATTAATGTTCTGTCGGAAGTGCAGGTGGCAAAGATTTTCTCCTGTTCTGTTGGCTCTCTCTTGGCATTCTTGATTGTTTCCTTTGCTGTGAAGAAGCATTTTAGTTTGTTGCCATCCCATTTATTGATTCTTGATTTTTACTTCCTGCACCTTAGGACTCTTGTTGAGGAAGTTGGGGTTCCTCAGCCAACATGATGGAGAGTTGGGTCTACTTTTTCTTATAGTAGGCACAGGGTCTCTGGTCTAAGGCTTAGGTCCTTGATCCACTTCGAGTTGAATTTTCTGAAGGATGAAATATAGGAGTTTAATTTCATTTTGCTACAAATGGATTTCCAGTTTTCCCAGCACCATTTGTTGAAGAGGCTATATTTTCTTCAATGTATGCTTATGGTGCCTTTATCTTGTCTGAGATAACTGTATTTATGTGAGTTTGTCTCTGTGTCTTCTGTTCTGTACCATTGGTCTACATGTTTGTTTTGATGCCAATACCATGCCGTTTTTGTTATTATAGGTCTGTAATATAATATAAGGTCTGATATTTTGATGCCTTCTGCTTCAGTTTTCTCACTGAGGATTGCTTGTCTATTCTGGGCCTCTTATTTTTCCAAATGAATTTCTATGAAAAACATCATTGTATTAAATCTGTATAGCACTTTTAGTACTATACATAATATTAATTCTGTCTATCCAAGAATATGGCAGATCTTTCATCTTCTAAGGCATCCTTCAATTTCATTATTAATGTTCTGTAGTTTTCATTTTACAGGTCTTCCACCTCTTTTGTTAGATGGATTCCCAGGTATTTTATTTATTTATTTATCTATTTATTTATTAAAATTTATTTATTTATTATTTTAGTTGTCAGTGGACACAAATCCTTTATTTTATTTATTTATATGTGGTGCTGAGGATTGAACCCAGGGCCTCAAACATGCCAGGTGAGTGCTCTACCACTGAGCCATAACCCCAGCCCCTATTCTATTTTATTTTTTGGGGCTACTGTGAATGAGATAGTTTTCCTGATTTCTCTTTCAGTTGATTTATCATTGGTGTATAGGAACCCATTGATTTATGGGTGTTAATTTTATATCCTGCTACTTTTATGAATTTGTTTATGACTTTGAGAAGTTTTTGGTGGAGTTTTTTGGGTCCTCTAAATATAGGATCATGCCATTGTCGAATAGGCATAGTTTGATCTCTTCTTTTCCTATTTTTATCCCTTTAATTTTCTTTTTTTTTTTGCCTAATTTCTTGGGCTAGAATTTCAAAGACTATGTTCAATAGAAGTGGCTGAAGAGGGCATCCCTCTCGTTCCAGTTTTTAGAGGGAATGCTTTCAATTTTTCTCCATTTAGACTGATGTTGCCATTGGGTTTAATATATATAGCTTTTACAATGTTGAGGTATGTTCTTATTATCCCAAGTTTTTCTAATGTTTTGAACATGAATTAATGCCATATTTTGTCAAATGTTTTTTCCTGCATCTATTGAGACAATCATGTGATTCTTTTCTTTAATGATGTGGTGAGTTACATTTATTTATCTCTGTATGTTGAACCAATCTTGCATCTCTGGAATGAACCCCACTTGATCAAGGTGCACTATAATATGCTTTTGAATGCCATTTCCCAGTATTTTATTAAGAATTTTTGCATCTATGTTCATCAGGGATGTTGGTTTGAAGTTTTCTTTCCTTGATGTGTGTTGGTTTTGTAATCAGGGTGATATTAGCTTCATAGAATGAGTTCAGAAGGGTTCCCTCCTTTTGTATTTCATGGAATGATTTGAGGTAGATTGGTGTTAGTTCTTTGAAGATCTGGCAGAACTCAGCTGAGAATCCATATGGTCCTTGGCTTTTACTTGTTGGTAGGTTGTTTATGGCATATTCAATTTCTTTGCTTGAAATTGATCAGTTTAAATTTTCTATGTCCTCCTGGTTCAATTTGGGTAGGTCATATGTCTCTAGAAATTTGTCCATGTCTGCAAAATTTTCTATTTCACTGGAGTATAAATTTTCAAAATACTTTCTGATTGTCCTTTGTATTTCAGTGGTGTCTGTGGTGATATTTCCTTTTCTTTCCTCCCCTGTCAGCTGTTACCATGGAGCCCAGTTGGTAGCTTCTCTTATCTTAGAAATGTAGACATCTCTGTGAAGCCCCAGCTCAAAGGCAGAGGCCTAGTTTACACATTTCTACAAACTACTATACTGGATGGATGTTTGTGAAAAACTAGTAAGGGGGTGTCCAGCACCTGGAGCGCTGATTTCTTCTAGGCCAATGGCCAAGGAAGACAGGGCAACAGGAAAATAGGAAGTTTATCTACCTTGAACTCTTTTGTAGAGACTCTTTAGCTGACAGTCCTAAAATCAGCCATGGTGAAGATTTCTGGAGAAACCCAGTTAAGACTTTTCTATGGAGAAAGGGGGGGGAGGGGCACTACATCTTGAAGTTTTAAATCAGAGCACCTCGGAGCCTGACTGCTTGCCAACCACATTGGGAGCTCGAACCCCCGGAGTGGAGGAGCCAATCCTTCACCCCCTCCACCACCCACAGCTCCAGTATTCCTTGGCCTCCAGGCTCTGTCCTAAAGTACACATTCACTCCTCACTTCCCAGTCAGGTTTCAGGTCCTCCCTAGCTGGTCCTGTGAACCACCAGGCTCAAAGGGCGAGTCTCAATGTCCCGAGTTCCCCTGGGTACAACACTCTCCGTGCCTGAATTCTACCTGGTTTTCAGTCACGCTCCGGGTCACGTGGCGGGCCTCTGCCAGGTCAGGTTTTTCAGACCCAGCTGGTATTACACAGGTCTGGGCTCCTGGGTTTGAACTCACACTCACAGGCCTCCGTAGTCCGTAGTCTGGTGGGGAAAGATGGCTGCCATCTGGTCTCTCTGTGGGCTACAGGGAGAGGCACAGCATCTTTCTCACATGAGAATACAGTGTCACTCACCCACTGGAGCAACTCCACAATGTCCTGGATCAGGGATTTCTCCGCCTCAAGATGCGTCACGGTGAGACCTGAAATGTGGGTTTTCTTAGTCCCCACCTCTGATTTGCCTGCAGTGGAGCTACATCGGTGGCCACGGGCACAGGCGGTAGGTGTTTGAATTTTATTTCATTCTATCCAAACTTCTGAGTCCCTAGGCTATTCTGAGAGTCCAGTATTAAATCCCAGTAAGCTTTCTCTTTTCATCCACCTCAAAGAGAAGCTGTTTATTCGCTTTCCTTGTCTCATGCCAAGGAACAACTTGGAAAGCAACCTCCTCTATTTGGCCATCTTGACCCCCTTCCCCCTCTCCCCCCAGCTCCGGTGTTTGTGCTCATTAGGTAGAACCATTGGTCTGTGTCAATGTCTTTTTAAACATTGTGTGTGTGTGTGTGCTGGGGATAGAATTCAGGGCCCTGCCAATGCTTGCTAGGCAGGCCCTTTACCATTGAGCTACATCCCCAGTCCCACTATCTCAATCCCCTAATAAACCACTCTAGTGATCAATATTCTCATAGATTTGGTCTTTTGGGCATCTGGCCTCTTCTAGAGAGATGAATTCCACTGTTAGAGTTAGTCTCTTTTAGCTTCCTTACCCATCACTTTTAAAATCAAGAATCCTCAATGTGCTATTGGACTGAATATTCTGCTGGCCCTCATGTTGAGCATGCCCATGTCTTTGACTGAAGCATGCTTAGCACCACTTTCTTCCATTGGAGTCCTGCAGTACATTTGTGAACCAAAATTGAGTTTACTACACGGAACAAAGAACTTTAAAAAAAATCTATATCTTTATCTATATGTCTTCATAAATAGAATACTACCTTTAAAGCTTATAAGTAGAGCTTATTGAGTTTGTTGTAATGTCGGTTTCTAAACAGTGGCTACTGTAATAAAACATTCAGAATGAGAAATATAAATTGGAGATTGACAATACACATAACAAAAAAAGAGATGAACTATAAATCCTTCAGATTCTCTGGGCTTTCAGTGTTTTCAAAAGACTGGTCTACAGACAGTCTGCATCTTGTTTATATGTGAGTGTAAAAAGTCTGCAAATTTAACTCCAGTCAATGTTCACTTGCCCTGCAGAGGAAAGATGTGAGGGGCAAGAAGCAGTAAGTACTACATTTGTTTTTTAATTCATACAATTCTATATTATTGGGTTTTAAAAATTAGAATGCATTTGCATGTAGCCAATGTAATTTGCAGTGTAATTTAAATGTGTACTGACAATATATTAATATCACAATAGAAAGATTTGATCAGCTAATTGATCTGGATATATCATGGGAATTTGCTTATTTTTATGCATATTAGTTTGCATTTTAATAGCAGTGTTCTTTATGATCCCTGTGTTTAAACAATCATAAGTTTGGAAATAAATGAAAAATAAGTCAATTTAAATAATTGAATGTTCATAATGGTCATAAATATCATGCTGGCTAATAGGGTTTAACTGAGTGCTGTGTTTGATATGTGATGTGTTCATCTGATTTCTGTGTGAGTTCTTATTGGCTCAATGCTAAATTTCTTACTGAGAAATTTTCTTAGACTTTAGTTTTCGTAGCAGAAGTGGAGTGGGCTTTATGCTGGTTTTCCTTTGTTTAACTAAATTTTTTAAATGGGTAGAATATCACTTTCAGCAGGTTCTTTCAATGCCCTACACATACCCTCTACTCCTTACCAATTATATTAGTTAAGAATCTCCATAGAATAAATCTATCACTGATCATCTATCTATCTCCATCCTCTACTTCAATCATCTATCTAGCATTTGTTTCTCAATCTATAATTTATTGCTTTAGAGAGAGAAGATATTTATTTGAAAGACTTGGCTCATGTCATTGTGGGGTCTAGGGTGTGAGGTCTGAAATCTATAGAATAGCCTGGAAACAGGTAGTATTAGATGCTGCAGTCTTGAGCCAGAATTCCTTCTCTGAGAAACCTCAATTTCAGCTCTTAAGATCTTCAATTAATTAGAGGAGGCCTACCCACATGAATAATCCATTTATTTAAAGTCAACTTATTGTAGATGTGATTAACATCTACACAATATCTTCAAAACTAGGTTAATTCAAAATAACTGAGATCATATCCTACTGAAATAAATACCAAAGACTAACCACTACACTGTTTCAATACTCAATGTCCAAATTTGAGTATGCATACATTTTTCTAAGAGCTTTTTCTAGTATCTCAGCCTGTTCTGTCTGTGCATGTGACAAAAATTCTGCAGAATTAATACCTCCAGGAATCCCTTTCATTCTAAGGCTGGTAGGAATTGATGTATGAATATTCTAACTCTCTCACATAACTCTGAGATATATGTGCCACCCTCTCTCCTACTGGTGTTATGAAGCTACTTTTAAATAAAATTCTTTCACTTAAATTTCAGGGTCTGTTTCAGGCACAACAAAAACTAACACCTCATTATCACCCGAAATAGTGCAAACATCCTGGGAAGATTTGTTGAAATCTGGCAGGTACACAACTTATCAGCTAGAGGGCACATATCTGTATTAATGGCTCCCATTTTTTTTTTCTCAGTATGAGAATCCTTTTCTCATGTAAAAAAAAAATATCAGTATCTTTGAAAGAATGTAACTGCTTATTTTGTATCTATTGAATAATAATACACAAATTCACAACTAGTTTTGAGAATATTTTGTAGTAAGTACTTTTGATTATTTTCTTTTTCTCACAGTAAAAATGAGACTCTCTTAGATCATAGATATTATTTTCTTTATTACTGCATTTCCGGAGGTATAAGGCGGGGCTGGCACATACTAAGCATTCAATAAATATTTCTAAATGAATGAACAGTGTAGATGTATTGTCTTTATCTTTGGTTTAGCTTCAGTGATTTGCAAATAAGGCTGTATAAGAATAATATACTCTGAGAAATATATTTAAGATAGAACTTCTAGATACCATGCCTAAAAGTGATAAATCAGCTGATGTAGAATAGGGCCCCAAAATTTGGTATATACATTCATACACACATGTATACATGTATGTGAATGTGTGTAACAGATTTTGTGATTTTTAATAGAAATTTAATTATTCTGTTAGTATTTGTATATAATAATATCACTGTACAGTAACTTCTGAGAAAATGAATTGCTATTTAAGATGAAATGCAATTAAGACAATTGCAAAATAAGATATTACCAAATTTCCCACCAAAAAATTTCTCATCACTAATGAGAGTGTTCACAATACTAACATTGGAAATTAAAATGTTTTTGTTTTCTAATATTCTTTTATTTTCTAACAATGTTTTTCTCTCTATATAACATATATAATATGGCTTTATTGTCTAATAATTCTAGGGTTGACCAACTTTCCTCTTTTTTGGTCATGTGTATTTCCTGATGTATGAAATTCTTTTCCAAATACTTTGCTTATTTTTCCATTGGTTTATTTAGGTTTACTTATTTTAAAGATTCATTCTACTTTACACACACACACACACATACACACACACATACACACACACTTTATGACATATGTTCATGATACTTTTGTGTCTACTGTTTTGTATTTTGACTCTTTAAAGATCATTTCATTCGTATGAATATTTTAATAAATTAAAATTGATCTCTTCATTCCCTATTCTATTTGTGGTGCTTGTTTTGGGCATATTAAGAAGACTTTCTTACCCAAAGTCACAAACATCCTCTTTTATATTTTTGCCTAATTCTTTGTCTTTTAGCAATTTTATTTAGCTTTTCATTTCTCATATTTTTCTTTTTTATAACTGCTGTTAAATAGGATGTAATTTGTTGTTTTCAGAATTGATTAATTGCATCAACCTTACTTTTTCATTGTACTTTGCCCACTGGATTTGAAATAGCTCAAGTTCAATGCATAGCAAGCACATTCATATTTGTAACATGGGTTTGTTTCCAAACCATCTGTAATTCTCCTTTGATCTGTTCTCTATTGCTACATGAGTATCATGCTGTTTTCATTTCTGTAAGTGAGTAATGTATCTCGTTGACTGATAAAGACCCCATCATTATTCTACCATTTAAAAATTTTCTAGCAATTCTTGAGTATTTTCTCTTCTAGAAATTGAATCACCCTAACAAGTGTGGTGGGGGAAAAAAAAAAAAACAACTTCGTTGAGATTTTGATAGGTATTTAACTTGAATTCTAGCTTAGTGTGGGGAAAATGACTATCTTTACAACACTGTGTCTTTCCATCCAGGAATATGCAGTATCTTTGCACTCATTCAGATATTCTTTCATGGATCACCTGGTACTCAAAGATAGAGTGACAATTGAATCCGATTTGGCTTTTGATGTATAGAGATGAACAGTGACCACATCTTTAGCCTGCTACTTGCAGACTGCTAGCAAAAAGCAACATAAAATATTTATATCCCATCATGTAGAAAAAAAGGCGTGAACACATTAAAAAATAAACCAGTTGCTTCTTTAAAAATGCTGTTTTCAGGGATTCAAATTGTGTCATCAAAAAGTTTTTTGTGTTATGTTTTTGATAGTAAGAGGCATAGTTAAATTGTAATCTACATTTTAATTCCCATTTGTTCTCCAAACAAAAAACAGTATATGTCAGTTTTGAATTTATTTGTTGACAACTCATTCTTTTATTACATAATTAATTTAAAATAAATGAAACAGTATGCATCAGTTGTTAAATGGGAAAAGTAAAAATTTGTCTTTATATAGTATGAATATTATTAATGATTATATTAGTATCTTTATAATATATTTAATAATTTATGAGTCCCAAACCACTTTTATCTTAAATCACTTATTGCAATGATACAAACTTACCAGAAAGGGCTCAGGAGGTTATATGTAATGGGAATGAGTGTTTTGAAAGACGAGCAAGAGGAGATGTTTCAGGATTTTTCCAGGAACTTCCTCCCATTCCCTAGTGTGGAATTAAGGGCCCAGTGCTCCTCATTTCTGCTCCTGTTTCTTTGTATTTTATTCAAGGTCTCTGACCAAGGCCAGCTCCTGAGAAACTGCAGAGTGGGCTGGAGAGAAGCTGAGGCACATGACAATCAAAAAACGTGGCATCATTTAGCTTTCTCGCTATTTTTCTTTCAGAGCTTGAAGCTCTCCAGCTAAACATAACAATAACCTTGGCTACTTTGCATTCCTATCTAGTGACTTAATTTGAGTAACAGTATTAATATTTTATCAGGAAATCAGCATTTTTCTTTTAAATATGTACTTTAAAAGCTTTATTGTACCCTAGTGTGTGATTTATGATATCTTGAGGCGCGGGTATTTTCTGTTGGAACGCTATTCTCATTCTTTCATAAAAGTCAATTGGCCAATGGAATTCAATATACTGAACTTGCATTTAAAGATATTTGGTGTCACTGCTGCCGTTCAGAGAATTCAAAAACTGATTCTCAGATACAACTGTCTGAAAAACCACCTGTCATGAAAGCTTCCCTGTTTGTCTGTGTTAGGTCACAAAGAAATCCTGCTTTGAGTCCTTTAAAGTTTATGTAGAAATTTTAGTTTGTTGCCTTAAAAAATCTTTATTTTGTATCTCACAAGAATTTAAGCTCTATTACAAAGAAAATCAGAAGAAACCTATAGGAGGGTGGACTGAAAGTCATTTGATATGTTAATTATTCTTCTCCCATCATCCCCCACCACATTCAGACAGCTTCCAGGCTGTGTGCTTTGAAGCCCAGGAGGAAGAAAAGGGGCCAGTCAGGAAAAGGGGGAGCCTGAAATACCTCCTGGCATTTCCTCCTAATAGACTCAGTGCATTAAGCAAGACAGACCAACAGAGAATGCTGACTTCAATACAGAGAATGACTTCCAGAGGCTCTGAGGAGGGGAAAAGTCTGGGGCCCCATGGCTTCACTCTGGCACTATTCTGAGAATGTAGCCAAGGGTTGGAGGTACCCGGGAGCTGCTATCTTAGGTCACGGTGCCCAGACATTCCAAATTGTTCGGCCACAACAAAAGCAGGGAAGCACTGTAGTGACAAACCTGAGAATGTCACCTGAGCAAGGCCAGTAAGCATCTCCCCCAGGATTGTTAGCTCTTGGCTCGAGGTTGCCGTGGTCTTCCCAGCACTTGATTCTGCAGTGGACCCTGGGAGCTCAGCACAGCACTGGGAAAACCCCGGGGAGAGCTACAGTTATTCCAACCAGGAGAGAAAGAGAGTTAAAGGAAATAAATTAGTATTTTTCAGCTCGTAGATTTCTGTGAGTTAAAATAAATCCTGGAGATTCTTCCTCACCTATAATTATTTCTGTTGGAGGCTATTCCCATTTTTTGTTTTTCACACAAGTCTGACGTTCCCAATCTTTCCCTCCAAACTGTATCCTCCTTATCCAACAGTGATAATGTGTGTGTGTATGTATACATGAGGGAGAATTAAAAGTTAACCTTTACCCCCATGCATTGTGTACTGTAGTCCAGGGCTATAATAATCTGGCTCCTTATAAAACTATAGTTATGGGAGATGAGGAAGTTGCAGAGATGAACTGTGTAAGGTACTACCTAGAGTTAGCAAAGAAGTATTGTCTATTTAAGAATTTGTTAAGAGGGAAGAATTTATGTTAAGTTTCCTTATTAAGAAAACAAAGAAACAAACAAACAAAAAAACCAAAAGGAAATATTTTTTGGTGCTGGACGTTTATTATTTTGATTGTGGTGATGGTAACACATAAGTTTATACATATGGCCAAATTCATCAAATTGTACAGATTAATGATGTGCAGTTTTTGTACCCAAATTTTACCTTAACAAACCTGGAAGAAAATTCTGCAATCACAAAAATATGCATTCATTAAATTTAAAAAAGAGGTCAAGAAATCTAAATTTAGTTTGTGAGCAATAGAAATATTCCTTAAGAACTTCCTTAAGTAATAAAGGCGAATAATTATAATTGAGGACATGAATGCAGATGGAACTTGAATTGGGAATGGAAATGGGCACTGGAAACTGTGACTGCTTTTTTTTACATGGTTCTCCTTCTTCTCTCTCCTCTCCTCTTCTCCACTTTTGCTCCCCCCACCCCACCCCTCCTACTGTCAAGCTCTTTCTGCTTTTCCGTCTCCACAGCACAATCCTATCCTACATATCTTCACTGTAAATGGTGTAGCTGACTAAGAAATTCCCAGTTCCAAATCTGTAAGAGACACAGTTTTATGGGACAGGCCATTCTTAGAGTCTAGCACTTGTGAGTCTTCATGATTTTTTTTTTCCATTACAATCCAGAGTTCTTCATGCAAACAGATGCTAACCCTCCAGTTCTTCATCCTTATTGACATAGCTAAAATTGCTTGATTTGGCTGCACATATTTATCTAAATCGTTTAAATCCGAATCCCTATTGCAATGAAACCTCTGTAAGAGAAGACATGACCATCACAAACACATAAAAGTTCACATTTAAGGAATGCAGAGTGCAATCAAGTTGATAGATTTATCCATAGAATATAGTCCTCTCTTATTTCCCTTCCTTCCCAAATTTCCTTCTATCTGGTATTAATGGCATGTTTTAACTTTTACTTTTTTCTTCTTTGTTCTTCAAAACAAATCCCCAAATATATTTCCCCTAGCTCCTTGCTTAAAAACTATTTTTCTTCTTGCAAATTTTCTTTGCAAAATTCCTGCAGTATATCATCTCAACCTGGTAATTCAGTGGTATGTTGGATGTAAATTCTGGACCACCTTGCTCCTCTACCTTCTCAATACTTTATTCATGCACAGGAGGCTCATATAGCCTTATTTGCTAAATCACTGCTTAATCTCATTCTTTTACCCCAAATTTCATCCCTTTAACAATTTTAAATGAATCTTGAGTTTTCCACTTCCGAGTGATTTGCATTTTTCTTGGTTGTGTGCTGTTGAACAGCTGCTGTTTTCTCCTAAGAAGGGGGTGGGGGATCGTTTCCATGGAGATGGTGATGACTCTGCTCAGATGTGGACATCTCCAGTATTCCCATTGCATTTGTAATTTCTTGCATCCATTCTGTGTGGAGCTCCTAACTAATTTCATTTACTTGTGGCAATAAAATCTTTGGAATTCTGACTCTGGGATTTTTTAATTGTTCCTAGTTTGTGGCCATCAATTTATTTAATTGACATCAAGATGTATTTATTTATCATCAAGTCCTTACATGGCAATGTGCTACAGAAAATATAAACAGGTACAAAGTCTGTTATAAATAGAACACTTTGCTACAGTGCTTAAGCCACAGTAGGCATAGACCAAATGCTTATTGATTGAACTGTGATAATATAAAGGAAACTTTTAAGTCTATTTTGTTGTTACAGGGGAAAAATAGATGCTAAATTAGAATCAGTTTGGGAACACTGCTTGAAAATTCATTAATTACATTTTGCTTTAGTCATGTTGTTAGTTTTACAAAATATTGATTTTAGTAATGATCTTGCCTAACCCCATAATAAAAAATAATTCAACAGTTTAGGTGGAATACCTTGAATTATAGGAAAAGGTTGAGAAATAGAAGGGCAGACTATTGAAACACAGATTATGCAAACCATGAAAAAAAGTCAGAAGTATAGAGGAGATAAAATTAATGTGTATTTTCATTCACTAACTTATTCCCTTATTCATTGAACAGATATTTATTGAAGACCTACTATGTGCCAATCCCTGTTAGGCACTATGGACAAAAGTATGAGCACAGTATAGTTTCTTAGAGTTTAGAATTTAAATGAGGATGCATATATTAAACTAATAAAACAAATAAACACTTATAAACTGCTATATCATACATCTGAAATGCCCCTCAAAGGCTCATGTGTTAAAACCTTGGGGTCACCAACCTGTAGCACTTCTAGATTAAGATGGAATCTTTTAGAGGTGCTGCCTATGGGGGGAAACTGGGTCATTGGAAGCATTTTCTTTAAAGGGCTATGGAGACTGGAGGCTCTTTCTCTCTCTTGCTTCCCAGCCACCATAAAGTGAACAAGCTTCCTCTTCTATATACTCTCTCATGGTATACTCTGCCATTACAGGACCAAGGGCTATGAGGCCAAATGACACAGACCAAAATCTCTAAAACCCTGAGCCAAAATGAGTTTTTCCTCCATTTAAGTTGATTATCTCAGGTATTTTATCAGAGTGACAGAAAGCTGACTAACACCAAGAACAAGGTAATAGAAAAGCATTTAACAAGAAGGTAAAATCTAGAGCTAACTGGATGGAGTTAAGGGCAGGGTTTCAAACAGAGTTTGCAATCCAGTGCTTCCCAATGGCTAATTTTAGTTATTCATTCATAATATTGGAAGCAGAAATCCAAGTCCTTTACCATCAGCCATGTTCTATTTGACTTCTACACGTGAAGAAAGGGGTGCAAAGGAGTTACATTTGAAGTGATCAGGGTGAGGCCATGATTGGAACTCAGTCAGTCTGAAAGCAGATCATACACATGTCATCACTATTCTATACTCGTTCATGCAGTGATCAGAGAAAAGAGTAGAATTTTTGGTTTAAGCAGTATAAATGATAAACTTTGACTTTAAATAGGCTATTTGGGCCAAACCAAAAAAAAAATCTACATAGTATTTGCTATTTTCTAGTTAGCAGAAAGTGTACTGAGGCTGTTTATGCTCCTAGACAAGAAACATATTAAGGAAATCATGGGACTAGAGAAGGACAGGAGGGACTTTCATGGGAAGGCTCTGAAAAGTGTTGATCTCACACCATGAATTCCCAAAGTTTCAAGTGTTGCTCTTTATCTGCCCTTCCTAAATAATTAATACAGGTAGAATAATATATTTTAGCTATGTTCCAGCATATATAAAATAGGCAATCAAAAATAGATGCCAATTTCATTTTTAACAGTAGGAAATTTTTTTTGTCATCAATAGTCAGAGAACAATAATAATTGCTCTAACTTTGTTGTCCCTGGGAATCAAAATGTTAGAATAGGATATTGGTGTTTATTTGCCTCAGGACAAATATATAATCTAAGTTGAGCAGAGAAAACCCAATTTGATAGTGAATGATCTTCTACCATATGGGTGGGTTAGGTAGAAAGAATAATTTACCAATAGTTAGTTTTAAAATTTTAATAAAAATAAGATATCTGAATGTAATGCTTGAAATAAAATGTGATTATTACCTAATGTAGATTAATCAAGTTTTTAGTGCAAAAAAAAAACCAGAACATAAAAATGAGAGCTGGCTTTAACAAGCACATAGAGGTGGCATAATATGTATGTGGATTTCACTGGAAATAGTCAATTTGGAAAACTCAAGTCCTCCCATGCTTTGCTGTTCCCACAGTTGATGTTTGAGGCCATTATGTCCTAAGTGTCTGGATGTTTGCCTGTACTCCCCACTCATTTGGCCCAAGAATAGATACAGCCTACTGTTGCTATTGGTCTCTTTTGGTTACACTAATAGTTTAATTGTATTTTAAATTGATTTTTAATGCCAGGCGTCTCCCTAAGTGAATCTTTAAAATCTAGAAAATAAATACAGGTCCACATTATAGCAGCAAAGGGTTCCCCTTTATAACACCACTGTGTCAGAGGGCTGTTAGGAAGTCTAATCATTTAATGTTTGTAAAGTGCTTTAAAAACATCAACTACAGAGCAAAAGAAGCAAATAATGACACCTATTTTTAAACACATTCTCTCCCTTTTAACATCATGCCAAATGTGTCATGTGATATACTTTTATATTTTAAAATATTAAGGAAGTGATTGAAATGGGCATTTGGTAAACTACTGATAGCTTGCCTTACATTTTGTACCATGTAGAGCTTTTCTGTATTATAAAATCTTTAACAATGATTTGGAATTCACAATAACTCAGTGAAAAGGAGAGGTTGGGGATTTATTAATTATTAACTTATTAATCAGTGGGAAGCTGAAGTTCAGCATAGGTGAGTTGTGCACCTACAGACTCAGAGGTTTTGGAGCTCTTTCTACCCCACCTCCCAAAACAAAAGGTTACATATATTTTGCATTGCATCGATTCTTTACAAGTATCAACTGGATCACCATCAAGAATAATCTTGAAACAAGTGACTCTCCATCTAACATACCAAATGGGGGAGAATTGTATCTTTTTATATCAAATAAGTTATCACAAAATAACTGGTATATCTTTGGTGGACCTCTGTTGTATTGACTGTAAGTCACAGAAACCCAATTCAAACCAACTTAAACAGAGAACTGATTGACTTCCATCCCTAATCTTTCCAAAGAATGGAGTTGTCTTTGGTCTTGGTTGGATCCATGTGTTGATGGATCCTTTGGGACTCTGATCACCTTCTCTTGATTTAGGCATCCTCTCAATTTGGCTTTATTCTCAGACTGGTTTACTCTAAATGACAGTGAAGCTAACTATTTGCAGATCTGAGACTTTCATTATCTTCTCAGCTTCACACCCCAGAAAAACAGAGCACTTTTGGGGAGGACTCTGAAGGGCCCAGGTTGGGTTAATTGACTACCCATGAACCAAGCTCTGTGGCCAGTGGCATAGAGTGCTCCAACTGGGCAGGTTTGGGACAGGCAGTAATCCAGGAGCAGGATGCTGTGGGTACCTTCCCATGGTCTAATTCCCACTGAGAATGCTCCGAACACAGCCACTCTGCTTTTGTCTGTGTTATTTACTGAAAGGTTTTGGGTTTTGTTTGAAGAAAGGGTTCTATGGCTTCAAAAAAATTTTTATCAACTATTGCTTCAGTAAAATGTTGATTAAAATGAAAATTTAAGTCTTCTGCTTATTTTATATACTTGAAGACATTCAAGGAGTCGTAAGTCTAGGCTGTCCTTTCTGGATCTTTCCATTTCTGTACTATGAGCCTTTGTACAGAAAACCTCAGCCTTGATTCCTTCATCTGTCAAATGGCTTAAAATTAAAACCTGTTAGAATCCAAAGAAAAAAAAGTGAATGTTAAAAGTGAGTTGTTGCAGCTATGGTTCTTATTTATTGTCTTTCTATAATGTGCAAATGAGTCCAGGCCTTGAAAGAAAATAAATGTTCACAAGGAAAATACCCTGAGACTAGCAACCACAGGAAACCATTACCTCCCTCCTGACCAAAGGGGCAAAGGAAAGGAGGGGCTGGAAAGTGCAATAAGAGCTAGAGTTCAAGAAGGGCTCACAGACAGAATCTGTAGCTTCATGGAGAGAAACATAGGTACCACAACTTAGCCAAAAAAAAAATCATGAAGGGATGAAGGCCCCAACCTCTCTGTATCCTTGCCCTTGGATTTCATGACGATGCTTCCCCTTCTCCAAACCTAACTAGAATCTAGAAGGCAAGAGACATAGTGATGTACATTCATTTCTTTCAGAACGATTTGTTGGGTCATAGAGCTGAGTCGGGAATGGTAGAGAGTTTCCCAGGAGAAATGAGGCATTTCCCATACAACTCCTTCAGTTAGTTTTATTTTATTTAAGAACATCAATTGCTTCAGTGTTTCATTTAGTTTGTACTTCATTAGAGTTCAGTGATTGCTAAAACACATTGAAATATGGGCTCAATAAGAAATGTTGCCTACTTTAAAACTTGTCTCATTTTATGATCCATGAATGTGGACTTCCAGAGGACCCTGAATGAATATCCTTCAAAGTCATGTGAAATTTCATCTTAAATGGTGAGGACATCTCTCACTTTGTTGTGAAAGCAATTCAGAGCAGCAATGTAATTTTCTATAGCAATATTTTCAGTTGCACTTTAAATTGAGTATTTCAAATAAAGATTTAATTTAGGTTTAATTAGGGAGTTATTATATGTTAATTAAATATCAACTGATTATTATGAATATCTATTGGGGCATAACAACCTTTTTTATTAAGATGAATATCTCTTAAACTGTTGAGGCTTAGTAAATATGCTACCAATAATTAGTTTTAAACTAACATTCAGTAGA
Organism: Marmota marmota marmota; assembly: GCF_001458135.2. Lineage (NCBI taxonomy): Eukaryota > Metazoa > Chordata > Mammalia > Rodentia > Sciuridae > Marmota > Marmota marmota. The sequence continues at coordinate 17,019,939 of NW_026000108.1, forward strand.
AAGAATATGTCTAAATGCACTACCTTGAATATAATGTGGTTATTACCTATTAAATATCAATAGATTATTGAGAATATGGTTATTGAGTTTGAACTCATACATCTTAATAAACTGCAAGTTGTACCTAAATAAACCTCCATAAGTCAGCTAGTATTTAATTAGCAGAAGTATTTATAGCATGGCATTTATATTTGCATATTTATAATCAAATAAATAATATAATAACTCTTTTATTAAATCTAAATTAAATCCTTGCCAGAGGCATTTAAAGAGCAGTGAAACTACATTGGCTATGTGTTCTTTAATATTTAATTCATTACATGATTTTGAAACTTTACCAATATATTAAGCAATAGATTAATAAACTCTATCCTAGCAATGCTATAAAATTACACATAATATATTTAGGATTAAGAATATTTAGGCTAATCTGGACAAGATGATTCTTTTATCTTTTTATTTGGGTCCACTAGAACAAGGCACAGTCCTGGGATATAAGTATAATGTGCCATTATAATTGGCTACACTTTTTGTTGCAAAAAAGATTGAACCGAAGTAAATGGTCCTGAGGGTTGGCATGGGAATAGGAAGTGTCCACAAAAGCTCTGTGTAAGCAGGAGTTGGGATGCCAAGTTGCACCCACAGGAAGAGAAGCCCTGCATGCAGTTAGTTACATGTACATAAAAATAACCCTGCTTATCACTCCACAGATGAATCGGCAGTTGTCTTGCACAGTTAAAAATGGAGCATAATTTCCTCTCAAGGATGAGGAATAAAATCCAAACTAATTTTATTTCAATATTGAAATGTCATAATTAAGTTTCTTTCTCACACAAAGCAGCGAGGATGCAAAGAGAGCATTTGAGTAGAGGCCCATCTCTTCTGAGTACTCTGCTTAACTCTTCCCTCATCGCTGCTCCAGGTGGAGGGCTTATTTAGGGAAACTGTTCTTTCCATTTTCTGCTGGGAAAAAAATTGACTCTGCAGACATTTATTTCAATGGCAACACCACTAGGGGATAATTCTGAGAGGAAGCTAACCGTGTGACCTTGATTTGTGGATACATGTTTATATTGGCCAAACAAATCAAGGAAGGCTGCTAATAGAAGTGGGTCCAAAGGATGAGCAAAGAATCCTGCACTTAATTATGACTAGTGAACCTCCCACCTGTCCACACTCCTGCTCCTTGGGTTGTTGTTAGGAGAAAGAGACATGAGTGTCGGTGAGTATGATGGTGGTCAGGGTCCACATGTGTGATGTGCTAGCCAGGCTTACTGTTCACTAGGCCATGTCCTCATTGTTATGTAGATGCTCTTGTTTAATCACTGGGTCTCCTCTGTTGTGATATTAAGGATAGATCTTACTTTCTCTCAGTGATGTCTTCATTCATGACCAGTGGCCATCAGTGTGTCCTTTACAATCACTGTGATTTTCTCAACTGTGTCCAAGTCATTTTCCAAGGACAAGGCACAGACAGGCAGGAGGATGGATTAGGAAAAGCCTTGGACTGAAAATCTCCTGTCCTATTTCTACCCCAGCTTCTGAAGCTGATGAGCTGCACAACTCACAGATTTTCATATGAGAAATAAGGAGTGTAGACCTCAGGTTCTCAATTCCCTTCTATCTCTGGGCTTGCGTCCTATGGATGCCAGGGCTTCAGATGATCACAGTTATTGCTAGAATTTGGAATATCAGATACTTTTGTATTTAATGTTAGTCTAACAAAATGTTATTACCATTCTGAAGGAAGCTAGTTATATTAGTTTTAACATTAAAACTTGATCTTTATGTGTGTCCTGAAAGGAGAAATAAAGATGATAATTATTGAATCTGTACACTGACTGTCTCAGAGGGGTTTAATTATTTTCTATTCCATGAACACCAAAGGGAAAGCTATCAGGGAAAAGGCAGCACAGTATTTCGAGCCTTCGTGTTATTCTTTCATGATACCACATTTCTAAGATATATTGATATAGCATTTCAAAATTTTACTCCTAAAGAAATAGGAATTTAAATCTTTGGTCCACAATTTTAGATGTTAAGTTTTCTACTTAATTTGGTATCTGCTAATGACTTGCTCTGCTGGATTTTTTTAAGTGGTATGTGAACAAAGGTACTTTCCTAGGTAGTGAAATTACCAAGATCAAATTTTCCAATGTCAGAATTGACTTCCTTATGTAAAAAGGCAAAATGTTTACAGCAAGTCATGAAATTCTCACTACCCAGAAACTATAAGTTTCAATTCCAGACTACATGGCAAAGTGGGTTTGTGTTAGTCAACTTTTCAATACTGTGACAAAGTGCCCAAGATAATCATTTATAAGGAGAAAAAGTTTATTTTGATTCATAGTTTCAGAAATTACAGTCTGTGGTTGCTTGACCCTGTTGCCTTTGGTGACAAGACAGCACATTTTAACAGGAAGCATGTGGCAGAGGAAGCTGCTCACTTCTATGTGGTCAGAAAGCAAAAGAGAAAGACAAGAGGAGGTCAGGGGAACAATATCTACTTCAAGGGTACATCTTCAGTGATTTAACTCCTTTCCACCAGGGTCCACCTCTTAAAGACTCTACCCCATCCCAATAGCACCGCTGGCAACTGAGCCTATATAACATGGGCCTTCCAGGGCCACATATCCAAATCGTGATAGAACTAGAGGGAAAAAAGCAAGCTTAGATGAAGACTTATTTGAAAACAGAGAAAGCAGGCTAGAATCCTACTTTGAAATTTGGTTTCTGCATTTTAATTGATTTTCATATTTCTGTTAAAAAAACACTTTAAGGGACTCTTTCAGTATCACTGTACTTTAAATTATAATTTCATCTACTGGTACATAAACAGCACCATTAATTTTGATATCTTATTCAGAAGTCAGATTAGGTAACTACACATGCATTAATTACACTAGTACTTCTCTTGAGCTGCTTATCTTTCTAGTTCTAATTAGGCATGGTTCTTCAAAATTACAAATCATACATGGTGTTGATTTTGCCATTTATACCCCATTTGAAAGCATGGTACTTTTTCTAAGTTTAGATGAGCTTTGCCAGCACCATTGCTCAAAGAAATCAGTGCTTTAATGTCACTTTCAAAACATATCATCTGCTAATATAATGTTTCTGCAGCTATCATTTCAATTACAAAATAAATCTGAAGTTAACCTGCTGTTTTTAAAAAAAAAAATAAATTGTTTGACTTGGGTCTATTTGTAGCGATCATGGCTAAGTGTATATGCATTTTTGTATATGTTATTTTGCCGTACTTATATTTGTTTTGTGTATTTTATTGAATCCACTGGAATAATCTGGGAAAAAGAACATAAAAATAGGTGTAAAAACACCCTTCCATCGAACTCCCAAATAAAATAGGACATTGCATTTTCTTAGAGGTCAGTCAACAACGACATACTCATTTTGAGTGCAAAGCTCTGCTTGATCTCAACAACTCATATTGCCTGTATCCCAAGTATGTGATATTAAATGACTTGATCAAACTGCTTGTCTGGCAAAAAGCAGATAAACCTCTCTCTAAGTGGTGAAGATGAACCTACTTTGAAAACACATTTAGAAATCAACTCACAAGATCAAGGTTATTCCAGTGTAGCTTGAACATAGGAAACAGATAAAGGGAGACTTGAGGAAGGGAGACAAGAAAGCTCTTGGAGTGATTGAGAAGAAAATTAAAACGCCCAAAGTAAAGCACAATCTCGTGTTGCACGACTTTGCCTTTGTTACAAGGGCTGTTCCTTAGAACGATTGCCTCTGGATTTCCTTATTTTTCCTAACATGTTCTTTCAAGGGTTGTTACTGTGTTTTCTTTTACTCATTGCTTTTGTATTCCTCCCGAGACTATCAATTATTCTATAGTTCCCTTTCTTTTCTGGAGTGAGAACACACTTTGATTAACCTCTCTTAACCCATGTAGATCTTGTCTCTCGTGTGTGTTACTATGATTTAGTCCTTCTTGTCTCTGTCCACTTGGATTATGGACACTTCCCTCTATTTGCTATATGCCAGCCCTCCAATTTTTACACATATAAATCATTCACATGCAAGGCTGAGAAGAGATTTATAAGATCTCAATGCAATAATTCAAAAAGCATATTGCTATCAGATATCTGATTTTCAAGGGAATGACAAACAAGTTCACCTCATTTTTAAATGAAGCAAGATAAATGTAGACTTAATCACGACTTTAAACTTTTTGTTTTGTTGTCACCTTCAAAATTATTTTAAGGTTAGTTCAGTAATCATTGGAGTTTAGAGGATGCACTGGGATGTCTTATATCATCAGTATTTGACTTTAATTATACAACTTGCCAAATGTATAGGATCTGTTTATTCTTCAAAAGTAAGTAGGATCTGCCCTAGACTTAATTTCTTTGCATTTTTTAAAAAAATTTCCTAATACATTTCAGCTGCATCTACTGAACTGGAATCCACAGCCTGAAGCAAATAGAATACAGGCATTTCAATATCCCCAATGTAGTGTGGCCTAGAATTCAGCTACTTATCCACAGACCTAGGATCAGGTGACACCTACAACGATGTCATTGCTTCCTTCTTCTTCATGCTACTTCCCTTCCAATAGCCATTAGTCATTTTCTCTTTTTCTCTAAATGCATTGCAGACTTAGCCCCAACCCCAGTTCACTTAAACTTTGGTCACACAATTTTTTTTTTTTTTTACTTTTATACTATCTGATCCATTATTTGAACACAGCTTTGAGATTGCCAGGACAGGGTCTGTCTTTGATCTCCACTGTTATCTTGCATGTTTAGAACAAGCTATTGCTTTAGAATTATAATTGCCTTTCTGTCTTTTGTGGACCTTTATTCTCTTCTATAAATTTGGTACACATGTACCAACACCTTTGCTCTTCTTCCTTTCTTCATCTTCTGTTTGTCAACATGGACCCATCCTGCAGGCATTAGCTTAGAACCAGATTTCCTCTACCTGTACTTGCTAGTCAGATTTTATCTCTGTAACCAAAATACCTAACAAAAACAACTTAGAGAAGGAAAAGTTTATTTTGTTCACAGTTTCAGTGTTTCAGACCATGGTTTGCTGATGCCTTTGCTCTGGGCCTGAGTTAAAGCAGAATATTATGAAGGAATAGCATGGCAGAAGAAAATTGATCAGCTCATGGTAGCGGGGCTGGGGGGGAGAGAGAGAGAGAGAGAGAGAGAGAGAGAGAGAGAGAGAGAGCGAGCGCATGCTTGTGCACATGAAACCCAGGGACAATATATAATCCCCAAGGGCATGCCTACTTCCTCTCACCATGTTCTACCTGCCTGTAGTTACCAACCACTAGTCCATTCAAATTATTCATCCATCAAATGGCTTAATCTGTTGATTAGGTTACAGTTCTCATAATCTAATCATTTCACTTTTGAACATTCCCGCATTGTCTCTAACATGAGCTTTTCGGGGAACACCTCATTATCTAAACCATAATATCATGACGGGGTTAGATAGTACTGCAGTGTTTATCCATAGCAGACCTACTTCTTCATGTGAGTATGTTGGCATATTTTTGTCCCACCTCTACCCAAGTTTCTAGTGGGCAGAGACCACATCTTATTTGCTGGTATGCTCGCAGTCCTGGCAGATGTTGAGTTAATATCCACAGAAGGCCGAATAATTGTCTCCAGGTTCTCCTTTATGCTGTCCTCTAGGTCCACTCAAGGCATTGAGCCACTTTTTGTCTTGGGTTTGGCCTGTTCTGCTTTGTACTTATCAGTCTTTAAAAAACTAAACCTTCATTCCATTCCCAGAAGAATGATTGGGCCCCTGTCCTCTAGGGTAGATCTGTAGGATAAGGAAAGTGTGCCTGCTTGATCTCTGTGCTCTATCCACTTAATCAGAAATCCCTGCGGCCAGCATTTTTTTTTTTTTTTTGGAATTGTGCCTGAGCTGATATGGCACTTTTTCTTCCCAAGGAGATCTTACAGTTGTAAGTCAACCTCACCTGCTTGCTCAAGTCCCAGATAACAATACAGGGAGTAGAAAGGATCTGTACAGATGAATGACTCAGTAGTTCTCCAACATGGCTGTATGTTTTAATCAAGGGGAGAGTGTTTAAAATGTGCCAATTCTGGCTCCATTATAGACCCAATCAGCTAGAATTTTCTAAGGACAGGGTACAGGAATTTATAGTTTTAAAAATGTCACTTGGTGATTCTAATATCCAGCCATATTGGAAACCACTGCTCTTCATTTTCATTTTCTATTTGAAGGACCACCTCTCTGGATCTTGAACTAGGATAATTTAATCACATTTCCCCATAATGTAAGGAACAAGATAGGTGAAAGTAGTGTCAAATAACTCCCTATTTTTTTTGAGAATGTAAGATAAAATGATATATCAAATAAAATTCAATCAAAATGTCCTAGGAAATGAACCAAAACTTAAACTGCTAATGGACAAGGATACCTTCCATTTCTTTTAAAGATGAAAACTAAAGCTTCCAGAAACTTCCCTGTTTTAGCTCAGTGGTTCACTTATTCGTTAACAATTATTTATTGAGTGCCTACTGTTGACCAGGCACAGTACTAGGTGTTAAGAACATAGGAACGAACAAAATCTAATGAAGTGTCTACTCTCACAGAGCTCATTTTTTAGCATGAGCGAGGGAACGGTACGTGAATGTGGAGGCAAAGGAAAACAGTACGCTGCTTTATTTAGGATGATAGGGGAGAAGCCTTCTCTAATAACATGCATGTGAGCAGAGAGACCCGAGCAAGTTACACAAGAGATGCTCGTAGGTCAGAGCTGAAGAAGGATGTGGTGGAGAAGTGGAAGCTCAAGGGAGCAAGGCAGCCTGGGCACATTACGAACAGCAACATAAATAAGCCATTTACCCTTTCTGAGCCTTAATTTTTTTCATTTGTCAGACAGAAATGATGATTTCAATTTTCCCATTTTAAAGAGGAATGTTGGGTGTATTAAATTAAGCAATGCATGTAAAAGTCCTTTGTAAAAGCCAAAGCACTGTACAAAGGGAATATATTGAGTATGAGTATGCTGATGCCGATCAAGATTTCCTTCATCTAAAATAAAAAGCACAATTTTAGATAGATCTGAAATGGAAGGGACCTCAGGGAACTTACCTGTTCTGGAATTTAAAATGGGAATGACAGTATTAACCTGTTTTTCAGGTGACACAATTTCACCCCAAAGAGATTGACTGATATTTGCTCAAGGTGACATGGCTGATTAGGATGAGAAGAGCCTGGAGACTCAGTTTCCTGCTTTCTAAGACAGTACTCTTTTAGAAGGTCTTTTTTTTTTTTTTTGTAGCTTTGGTATCATTTTGTGTCTCCGAATTCCTCTGATGTGTTTAAACATTAAACTCTGGTGAGCAAAATAGAATCCAGTCTCTCGATAGCACAGTCCAGACTCAGAAGGGAGATGAAGAGCCTTCTGGTACCATTGTTAAGGTCATAAATATGTCTCTTGCAGAATTAGCACCAGGACTGCAATCCTTGACTCCAAAAAAATGGCTTCTGCAGCTGGGCCTTCCATCACTGTTAAGTGACATACATCATCATCCAATATGGATTGGCCAACATAAAAAAGCTCCTGTGTGCACAAATATTGAGACATTTTACTGAGAAATGGAGCTTGAGAAATAGCCCAATGTCATCCTTCCTCCAGTCCCTTCCCGAGAAATGGATATACATGACTTGGTCCAGGAACGCTGTGGTTTAGGAAAACCCCATTGGCCTGGAACCAGGAGAGCTGACTGCGATTTCCTGGGAATTGAATCTGGCATTGAAATCCCTGCAGAGAAAAGTCCTAGAGGGCAGATATCACATCGGTTTATCCTGTATAAAGCTTTGTTGAACAAATCACATAGAAAGGGTAGCATAATAATGCAATCTCTTTGTGCAAGAACTGGTCAATTTGGAAAGCTGTCTTAACTCATGCTGGCCACTTTGGGACCTTTGAGTAAATTATTGCCTCACTGGGAGAAGCTGGCTCATTAGGCTGCCACATATATAGCAAGGATGACTTTATATTTCCATTCCCAGGAATGTTTGATAGATATTAATGGAGTCTATTAAAGACTAGAGGCAGAAAGGATGTCTATTAGAAAGATAGCCCTCTGTTTTATTTCTACTGGCTGTGATTTCAATCTCTCAATTCACAGAGGGAACAAATACTTTCATTGAATGCCTACTATGTGCCAAGACTTGGAATATATTTTTTCTCATTGAAGTCTACTGAAAATATCTTTTTTATAAATTAGTGTTCTCTGTATAATTCAGTGTTCTCCAGAGAAACCAACCAGAAGGAGATACAATATTATGATACACACACACGCACACATATCACACAATTATGGAGTTTGACAGGTCCCAATCAATGTCTGCAGTTTAGAGACTCAAGACAGCATATGGGGTAGTTTCCTTCTAACTGTGAAGGCTTGGAAACAGAGAAGTCAGTGGTTTACATTCTAGTGTTCAGAGCTGGCAGGCTTCAGACCCAGAAAGATGGATGGTTCAGTCTGAATCTGATGGCTAAAACCTAATGCCCCAGCTGCGCAGTCAGGCAGGAGGAGCTCCCCGTTACTCCACCTTTTAGTTCTGTTCATTTCTTCAGTTGATTTGATGAGGCCTCCCTCATTAGGCAGGGCAATTAACTTTACTGGTCGACTGATTCAAATGTTAACCTCATCCAGGAACAGCCTCATAGGCAAATCAAAACAAACAAACAAACAAAAAAATTTGACTAAGTATCCGAGTACCTCATGGCTCAGACATATTAACACATAAAATTAACCATCACAGGCTCAGGAAAAATCCTCTTGTTCCAAATCCCACGGATGAGGATGAATAGTTTCTTATGCCTTCCAGCTGGAATCTTGCCCTTATACCTGACTGTCCCCACCACTCCCTCTGGGTAGGACAATATATGTTTTGATAATGCAATTCTTATTTTCAAAGACTTCAGAAACTACCACTACAACTTCATGTCTCACTACTCTCCCAACATTTACATTCCAACTCATTTAAACTCATGTGACTGTCAATTATGTGTTAGTGATCAACTGTACATACACAGCTGTGGTTCATGCTATGGTAATCTGTATCCTGCTTCAGGACCTGTCAACCTCTACTCACCGTCTTCATTTTTTAAGCACCTGCCAAATCTGAAAACTGTGCTGCATATTGATAACATAGAGGTAATAATAATAATAGTGATTGTTAATATTTTTGTGTATTACTATGTGCCAGACATGTTCTAAACACTTACGAATGGGAAGTCATGTTGGTCCTTCCAGGACACTGACTTGCAGGGACTACATGGAAAAAGGCTGCTCTCTACTTCCTGCTGGGAAAGGCTTTAGGAAGACCTTCACACTGAGAAGTCGAGTGTGAATCCAAGCATTAATTTCCTCGTTCCATCAAAGAACACTAGTCTTGACAAGGAGACTCTTCATGATTCAGTACCAACTCCCCCTTATATCCTTCAGGCTAGGGGTGGGTGGTGAGAGGTTTCCATGTTCTTTTGGTTCCTTCTGTCCATACCTTTGATGATAGCTCCTTAGTAAATAAACTCTCCTTTGAATTTCTCTAGGATAATTGGGTCATCTTCTTAAAAAATTTGTTTTTTTGAATTCTTGAATTAACCCAATATTGCTACATTTTACAAGTAAGGAAAAATGGATGGGCTGCACACACTTTTGAAGATCACTCATCTTGTAAATACAAGAACTAGGATCAGAATCTTGCAGTCTGGCTTTTAGGATGGTGCTCTTCACCCCTACTCTGGAGTGCCATGATGGACATTCTCTGTTCTGGGTGAACATTCTGCCTGGCACAACAACATAGTTCAAGTCCTCTTTTCCTGTGAAACCTTCCCATTTTATCCCATCAATATTGTTTTTTAACTCCTACCTCTCAAACTTACTGAGGGTCACACTAAGTCTTCTATGCTTGTGATCTTTATCTGAATTAAAGAGAGAGTAGATACATCTTGGGGGCAAAGACCACTGGTTGCTTTTTTTAAATTGTGAGCTAAAAAAAAAAAAAATCCAGTGCTAAGAATATGGTACAAACTCAATAAATACCTGCTTATTGATTCAAAGTTTCATTTGCAGTCTAAGTAGCTCAATTAGGAAAATCTTATGGAGTAGGGCAGAAGTATAGAAGGAAGACGTCTGCTGAAGTTCAGTGGCAAAATATGGAGTCTGAAGATTACTATAACTATTCTTTCTCCCCAGCTGTGTGACTTTGGTTGAGTTGCTTAACATTTTTGTGTGAGGTTATCTCTAGGAGAGGTAGTTAGATCTGTGTCTCTGGTATTTAATTTGGACCTTAGCTTATATTAGGCATTTGAAGAATATTTTAAATGGATAGTTAAATGTATACTTAAACAATTACTTTTAGAAGATTTTTAGGTTTACAGAAATATGGTGAAGATGGTACAAAGAGTTTCATACACTCCACATCCAGTTTCCCTTGTTATTAACATCTTATATTACTAGCATGGTACATTTTTTACATTTAAGAACCAATACATTTTTGATTCATTATTATTATTGACTAAAATCCATACTGTACTCGAATTTCCTTAAATTTTTTTAGTTGTAGATGGACACAACTATTTTACTTATTTATTTTTTATGTGGTACTGAGGATCAACCCAGTTACTCATAGGTGTGAGGTAAGCACTACTGAGCCACAACCCAGCCCTCCTTAATTTTTATCTAATGTCCCTTTTCTGTTCCAAGTACCTATCCTGGCTCCCACATTAATTTCACTGTTATTTCTCAAAATTTCCTTGTTTTTGATGACTTTGTAGTTTTAAATAGTACTAATTAGGTGTCTTGTAGAAGGTTCCTGTATTGGGATTTGTCTAATGTTTATCTCACAATTATGCTGGGATTGTGGCTTGTTTGGAGAAAGAATAGGGAAGTTCCATTTTTAGCCCACCATGTCAAGGGTGCACATTGTCACATGAGCCATTGCTATTGCTGGTGGCCGTGACCAGTGTTGGTAGGAAGTTTGCCAGCTTCTGCACTGTGAAGTTTTCCCATTATGCATCCTGTGGAATAAAGTCTCACACTCAGCCCATGCTTAAGGAATACGGATTTATGCTCCACCTCCTTGAGGATAGGAAATCTCCGTGAATCATCTGAGACTCTTCTGAATGGAGGACTTGTCTCTTTTCCTCCATGCGTTCAATTATTCATCTTTATCAGTATGAACTGTGTATATTTATTTTATATTTTAAGCTATAAACCAGTATTACTTATTTTGTTGTTCAAATTATCCCCTCTTTGATGATTGGGAGCTCTTCTCGGTTGGTTCCTCTTGTCCTTTTGACATATTTCTAGCATTGTGTGTGTTTTGCTTTTGTTGTTGTTGCTTGCTTGTTTAGACCTTCCTCACTTTCTTCAAGAGACTCCAGGATCATCTTCTCAGTCTCAGCATCAACCAGGTCTCCAAGGACCCCTGGTTCCTTTCTTTGGAACATCATATTAGAAATCAATGTCTGGGTTGAAAAATGTATCAATAAGTGTATCGTCATTGAGGAGGAAGAAATAAGAAATGTTTCCCAAACAAGGGCCTGTACTGCTTAACATACTACAGGATGATTTGTGGTCTATCCAAGGCCTTGTCCACTGGATGGTATGGAAAGGGTGTTTATCCTTTTAAACCTTCTGATTCAACAAGAAAATTTTAGTTTGATCCTGGTAATCTCAAGCTTGAGAATCTCCTTTTCTAATAAAGTGAAGTAGCCTCAGGCATGGAACTTCTGGCAAGCAGAAACTCTAGCTAGAATTTAGCAATATTGTTCTGTTTGGGTTATATTCATTTTGTTGGCTTTAATTCATCACAAATTTAAATAGTTTTCCATTTCCAAGAGTAATACATACTTTAAAAATATTTTGTTTTAGTTGTAGTTGGACACAATACCTTTATTTTATTTTTATGTGGTGCTGAGGATCTAATCCAGTGCCCCACACATGCTAGGTGAGCGCTCTACCACGGAGCCACAACACCAGCCCCGCGATATTAAGTAAAAAATAGAAACATATTTATAGAATGTCTTAGTCTGTGTTCTGAAATTGGGTTGTTTATAATGAACAGGAATTTATTGGCTGTGGTTTTAGAGGATGAGAATTTCAAGACCAAGCTTGTAGCTTCAATCGTAGCAAGGTCTCCTTGTTGCATCATATCTTGGCATATGACATCACAGTTACAAGAGAGATGATAAGAGATTAATTTGAAGTCTTATGTCCTTTTATAATCACCATCAATCCATTCATGAGGATGGAGCCCTTATGATCTAAACACCTCCTGTTAAGCCCTGCCTCCCAACACTGTCACATTAAACATTAAGTTTCCAATACATGTTTTGGGGTAGATGCATTCAAATCATAGCACAGAAAAAAATTACCATGCCAGCCAGTGATGGGTGTAGTGGGGAGAAAGCAGTGAGTAAATGGCTGAGTTTGGAAGAAATTAGAGAGGATAATCTCAAAAATCTCCTGCAGCTCTAGAATTTGATATTCCGTGTCAATCAGTCTCTATTATCTTACATCCATAGCTGTGCTCAGTACTTGAGAGTGGGGATATTTAGAAATCTGAATCTCATATGGAAACAGAGGCCTACTGAGAACACTAAAATCCTGACTGTCTTTCTCTTTTGTGTGTGTGTGGCTGTTCTCATCCCCAGAACAAACCTAACAGCCAGGCGTTGGCAAAGGGTCCAGTAAGAAATGCTGGGTAGAGAGTGCCACAGGAGAACTGTGGCATTGACACCACAGAACTATAAACCAAGGGGAAGGTTGCTGTAATAGCATCAGTGAATATCCTCAAAATGTTTAGGAAAAAAATAAAAATATAAAGCAAATGATTGTGACAAGCATATTGTCTAATTAAGATGAATGGGACATTCTTCTTATGCATTTTTAATCTGTTAAATAAACAGCATATTAATAAGGCTTAATTATATCACCACATACTTAAAGTGACTTTCTAAAATAAAGTTTATTTTGATTTAGCATATGCTTTTGGTATGTTTTTTGTAGCACTTTTCCAAGCGCCATACACAAATAACATCTTGAAATAAATCTCTTGGATGTGATCATCATCTTGATCAACATTTCTTCCTTTTAATTTCTTGCATGATTCAGGATCTATAAAGTAACTTCCAATTTCAGGATAGGTCTCCTCTGAATCCTAACGATTGAATACTGGAGAAATGACCTCCTTGTCTTTGCAGTGTTCTCTTCACAGTTCTATTCTTTCTTTTCCATTCCACATTTAGACAGGTAACATTTCCTGCTGATCCTAGCTCAGAAATAGCTCCTCAATCTGCCCCTGCCTGAACCCTTTACATAGTTGGAGGATAGACACAGGTTCTTTAACCTCTTCCTCCAAGAATTAGAATTAACTTCCCCTCCCTTTGCAACTGGGCTGGCCTGTGACTCCCTTGAATAAGAAAGTGCAGTGGATGTCAAAACCTTCCTCTCAATCTCTCTCTTTCTCTCTCTTCTTCTCTCCCCCCTCCCTATTTATGTTTTGGAACTGGGAATTGAGCCCAGGACTGCAGGCACTTAATCATGAAGCTACAATTCCATCACTTTTATTATTATTTCTTAAATTTTTAGATGAGGTTTCACTAAGTAGCTATGGCTGGTCTTGAACTTGTTGTCCTCCTGCCTCAGACTCTGGTATTCCCATGATTATAGGTAAGTGCCACTATGGCCAAGGTTTAGTACCTTCATTTTATAACTGGAAATAGGATACAAAAATCACTCGAGATCATATAGCTATTAAATACTGGAATCAGAATTTGAACTCAGGTCTTCCAGCTTCTGAATTAGTCTCTTCATTGCCATATTGTACTATATTTACCTTTCAAATGTCTAAGCATTTATAGATTATAATGAAGTTATTTGCTCTGGTAGAATGTGAGTTTCTGCAGGGCAAGAATCATGTTAGTCATTTTTATATTCTTGCATATAACACAAAGTCAGGCACATGAAAATTCAAGAAATATTTCCAGTGACTTAAGACAGGGTTTGAATTTAGATCCTAGAAATCTAAGTTCAGTTTTCTTTTTCTGCATCACATTAGTCACCTTTATTTTATGTTTCTTTTCATCTTAGTATTATAAATGAATTCTGGAAATCCATCTGTTCTATTAGTTGAAATAGTAGCTAAGACATTTATTGAAGAAGACTACTAATTCATTTCAATTATTTCCTTTAATGTTACAATAATTATGATTCAAAAAGGAATGCTAATTTTATGAGAACTAGTTGTGCATGTTAAGATGTAATCTAGCCCCATAGCTTCTCCATCACCATTTCATGTCTCTTTTCTGAAACTTGCCCTACTTCTCTGTCCCTACTTATTTTCTCTATTTTAAATGACCATGACTATCTGGTTCATAGTTCTTTACTGATTACATTCACTGGAAAGCTCTTTGCTTCAGTTAGCTTTGTGTTGTTGTGGCCAAAAGATCTGACAAGGAAGAAAAGTTTCTCTTGGCTTATGATTGCAGAGATTCAGTCCTTGGTCTGCTGACTCCATACCTCTGGGCTTGAAGGGAGGCAGAACATCATGGCAGAGGAACATGGAGAGGAAAGCAGCTAGGATATGGCAATCAGGAAGCAGAGAGTGTTCAGCTTATCAGGGACAGAGTATAAACCCCACTGGCGCATCCTCAGTGACCCGCCTCCTCTAGCCATACCCTGCCTGCCCTCAGTTACCACCCAGTTGATCCCTACTGGTGCTTTAATCTACCAATCATGTTAAATTCTCATGTTCCAACCACGTTACCTCTGAACATTCTTTCATTGTCTCACACATTAGCTTTTAGGGGATACCTCAGATCCAAACCACAGCACTCTTCCTTTCACTAATACTCCTTTTTTTTTTTTTTTCCACTTAGGAGTCATTGAACCTTCTCTTTCCTTACCAACACATTTCTGTGGACATCGAGACGCTAACACCATTTCCAGTCATGGCCATAATGCTCATAAAAGAAATCACGCTCAACATTGCTATTATCATCCTTCAGAGATCAAATAGGGTTGTCTCCTTGCCCTCAATACCCAGAAAAGTTGAATTTAGACCCTGATCCAAACCAATTTAACACCTAACCTAAGATTTTCATTTTCTACATTTTTCATGTCTTCTTATGGTTTGAGATTTTATTTTATTGTAATTATTTCAGTTGAGAGGTTTTCTCATTTCTGGGCTGTTTATTTCTCAGCTGTCATACATGGTCAGAGATGCCAAACTTAGTCCTTTTCCACAACTTTTACTAGAAAGCCCCACGCACATCAAGACTTTGTATATAAAGCAGGCTGTCCAGTGTGGGGGTATGAAGGGTGTATATTCAAGTCAAAGCAAAGAGCACCTGGGGTGCCTGACGTCCTTCCTGCTGGTTGGTCATGTCCCTTCCTTCCTCCTTTTCCCTTCCCTGCTGGACTCTCCACCAGGGGGACATTTTCATTCGATTTGGTTCAGCTACAAGAATTCTGCTTAGTTCTAGCTTTTGTTTCCTTTGTTTCTTCCAACTTATGCTTCACTCTCTTCTGTCAAGGAGCCATCAGGTGTTCTTCCTGGACAGATACAGCTTTGCTTTTACCCTAGGAGACTTTTTTTTTCTGACTATTGAGATATTTTGTTTTGATTTACTATAATCATAACCATGTTTTTTTTCTTTAGGTTATTATTTAATGAACTTGAAAATACTTTGATATTTTTAAATAGAATTATCAAAATAAACATGAGAGATAGGGAAGATAGAAACAGATGCCTCAGACACATTAATAACATAGATTAAACATGTATTCCTATGCTTAAAATATGAAATTTATATTGGATAAGGCTTAAGGTCTACTTCATATATTTCTATGAAAATGAGTCTCAAAATTGAAGGGGAATCCAGAGATCATCTAATTTTAGGAAGATAAGATATTGTGATTTCTAATTTACAGAGGAGATACACAATGCCCAGAGAGTTTCTGAGGTTTGCTAACAGAATCAGTGGTGGAGTGTGGCCATAGAGACCCATGTCTTTTACCTCTTTATTTCTGTGAAAAATTGGGGATAAGCATCAGGGGAACACTTGTGTATGTCTATGTCACCCAGCTGTGGGTCACTGGGGAAGAGAATGCATTGCAGGAAGTTAAGAAATGTTTCCAAGAAACTAAATAATTTCAGATTTGATTCAGCAAAGGAAGGGTCTTTGATAGTAAAGATTTATGGGTACGTACCATTAATACTTTTATTCCACATCTTGCTTCCTCCATATCATTCCTAGCTACTTTAGATGATCACAGCTACAACAGAGAGGAAGAAAGTTGTCTCTACAATTAAGATTCCTGTTCTTGTGAGGATGGGCAGCTTTATGTCTCTCCAAGTGGTAGGACCACTTCCATCAACACATATTTATATATTGATTTTTTTTAATTCTGCAAAGGACTAGATCAACAAGTTTAGTTTATCAAAGGGAATTTCATTTCCTCATTGACTTTAAACAATGAAGACCTTGAAAGAGTCAGTCAATACAAGTCTCAGGGAAGAACAAAGGAAATATCTGAAAGGAGGATTAGTGAATTAC
Organism: Marmota marmota marmota; assembly: GCF_001458135.2. NCBI lineage: Eukaryota > Metazoa > Chordata > Mammalia > Rodentia > Sciuridae > Marmota > Marmota marmota. The sequence continues at coordinate 17,036,536 of NW_026000108.1, forward strand.
CTGCCCTCGAAATTCAAATGAAATCACACAAAGGCAGTTCTCCATTTTTGCTGGTAATGAATGTAGAAAGCCAAAATGTCCATAGATCCTAGTTATGCGGAAACGCTCACCAAGCTGAGAATTGTGAGGAATGGATGTTCAAATTAGTGTCATTCCAATGAATGCAATTTCTAGAGCACCAGTATCAAAATATGGTGGCTTACAACTGGTCTACACATGATTGCAGTATCACATAGTTTGGAATTATAGGAAAACAACTAAACTGAAATTTTTTGGTTGGTATGCACTGAAGCAGGGGAGAAAACTTAAAATTTAATCGAGCACCTAATATGAAAGAAATGTCCTTATATAAGTTATTCTTTGAAATTCTGAGATGATCAGAGAGCACTGCATAAAGGTCATTTTGACTGAGTGGCTAATGAGAGGGCTTTCTGCAGGGTCTATATTCTCATTTTCTATATATGTTTTTCTTTAGCAGCACAAGATTTAACAATGAGAAAATCTAGAGATGCAAACAAAGAGACAGGAGCAGGGACAGAAAGGAGAAGAAAATAAAGTCAGTTATTTTCTCTCTCCCTTTCTTGCCCCTCTAGAGTAATAGAAACTGCTGGAAGGATGATCTTTGGGGGATGCAGCTTAAATCAATTTAAGTAAGACAAAAATAAATATCTAAAGCACAGAAACAAACATCAATTTATAAGACAAACACTGGCATAAGAATTGTGCAAGGTTGCTATTGAGGTAAAGGGTTATTGAGGGGGAAAAGATTATGGGGAGAATATGGAAATGGATTTGAAGCATGAACTTATTCTCTTGGCTGGGAAACTGAATAATGAGTAACTATGGCCAGTTAACCTTTCTCTGTATCACTCACTATATTTTTTAAAAGGCAATAATAAAATCTTTCTTCACCATCTCTCTTAGGATAAGCAGGTTCTTGGATACTTGATGATACATAAATCACATTTCCTTTTCTTTATTCTCATCATCCTCGGAGTAGGAAGTAATGAATAGCAGGGGTTGTCATGATCTTATTAAATATGTTATGATATTATTAGGTTATAAACAATAGAATTGGGACAATTTATAATACAGCTTTGAAAGATCAGGCTTATGATCTTTTTTTTCTTTAAAGGTAGAGGTTTGCAAATTTAACAAAGCAGTCAGCAGGAGGCTATAAGAAAAGGTGAGATGAGAGATAAGGGGAGAGTATTGAAGGGTTGTAGCATGGGTAAGACAGCAGGATGCAGACAGATCCAACCAAGAGCTTAAAGGCAAGAGGATGAAATAGGAGTTGGCTGAGTTGAAAGGGTACCAACCTAGGTTCATCAGGAGAGCATTGTTTGGGAATGGCAAGCAGACTGGCTGAAAGAAAACAAACAAACAAACAAACAAACAAACACCTAAATCCAAATAAAAAGAATAGGCAAAAGTTAGTTAAGATGAGAGAGCCACATTCCAAATCTGTTGGTAGCCACCTGCCTGTCCCTTCCATTACCAGCCAATGATAATGGTGCTTACGCAGTGGGCACTCAAGTTGGTGCTGGATTCAACAAAAGAGAATGACACCGCAGTTTTTAAAGAAAAGGATCCATTAACAGTTGCAGTGAGTCGGTCTTACCCATTGTAGTCTCCTTCTTTATAAAATAGCTTGCACTCAGAGAAAATGATCCCACTCAATGCTTCTTTTTCAGAATTGCTCTCAAAGGCTTAGAGCAGAGCAGGAAACTGTTTTTATCTTTAAGAATCACTTTCACAAACTGAAATATCCCTTGAATTGGACATTTCCAGCCAGAGCTTTGACTCTCATCATCTTTTATCTGTCTTATATTGCTATGTCCTGCAAACAGGTATCCCTGCTATGACAGCTTGCTCCCACCTATTGTCCACATTGCCACCGAGCTGCCTTCTCAGAAAGCAGATCTGATCATGTCATTTTCTTGTTTGGAAATCTCCACTAGTTTCTTTTCTTCCATGTGGCTCTTTGTTTGGTCTTAATATTTTTCCACATCCCCTTTCTATTTTCCCACATGCACACCTGGCCCTCCAGCCCTGATGAATATATTTCTCAATGCCTCAAATTCCTGTGTCCCTCTATGACTGTGTGTTCACTAGTTGTGTATTTCTCTCCCAGTGTCTAATAAAGTCTTATAATATCTCTCACTTCTGAAGAAGCTCTGTCAGCAGGTATAGACCTACTGACACTTACCCTTTTTACACCCCAGGGATTTCAGGGATTAGAAGCTTTCTACACGGTTTCTTTTGGAGGCTCTACCCCACATTATATCAAACATTTAAAAATATGCCCAACTATCCCATTAAGTTATTTGGCCAGGGAAAATGTTCATGAGAATGTTTATAATGGACCTTGAAGTTACTTGGCTACACGTGAATCATTTGGTTTAAAGTCTGCTGATTTCTTGGCAGTCATGATGCATACGAAAGAATTTTTTTGTGAACTGAGAAAATCTTATAAATTGTTTTTAAGTGTAATGAAATGTTTATGTATGCTGAGTTTAACAATGAATGAAATTGGCATTATGTTTGTAGATGTCTAATTAATCTTTTGTGAATTTTGACATAGCAATTTTAATTCACATTTTAGAGTCAGAAATTAGTTCTTTTTTTAAATATATACTCAAAGTCAAAACTCAAATATTGTTTGGGGATTCAGAATAGCTTATTGGCCTCAGTCACTGTATCTGCAGTGCCTTGGAAATAAATCTTCTGATTCACATTGCTAGTGATTGGATTGTACTCTCTGCCTGTTTTATTAGATTGACTTCCTCTATGTCATCAGTACAGAAACACAGCAGATGTCTACATGTATATGTAAGTAGATATAGATAGGCACAGACGTAGTCATAGGCATAGGCATAGACATGAATATCTGTTTTGAAAAGGATTGTCCAAAGCCAGCCAGCACAGTCTATTGATGTCATTTGGAGCTCATGAGTTTCTTATTTCCTGTTCCAGATCTAAAAAGCACATTTTTTTCTTTACTCAAAAAGTCTTTTATTTGCTGCCTATGCTGTGTAAGACCATTTGTATTACACAATTGAAAGGTTTTTGTTGTTGTGGTGGTAGTTTGGTTAGTAATTTGGTGTGGAGTGGTGAACTCGCTGGATTTGAATGGAATTTTTTTGGCACACATTATTCCCTCAAGATTTGCACCAGAAGTCATGCTTTCCTATGCTATGCTTGATAGATAATGCGTTTTTCCTGTCCTACCATCTTCATATGTTGAAGGCATTTTCAGGAAATTCTTCGCGCTTGGTGCCACATGAAACTGATACACAGCATATGCATTCCCAAATTTATTTGCCTTATTGCAAAGTGATTCTATATTACACTGTAGTTTTTTTAGTGGCTAATGAAGCATCAAAGCTTTTACCATTAGGTGGTTAGTTTACATTACATGGCTACTTTGTATGGAGTTGCATAAATATTTTTCAAATGTCCTAGGCTAATTATTAGTGGAATCTGATGACATTCGTGCTTTGACATGATGTTTGGCAGTGAAAAATATGTGCAAGTTTTCTCCATAGAGACTAATTGAGGTACTATTTATTGTTTCCTATGATTTAAACATGATGCTTACAGGTCTTACATTTTAACTTGTTCACTTTGTTAACTAACATGCATGAGGCACTCCTTTACACACTTAAATTTATTTTAATAGAAACAGGTTGACAATGTTTCTGAGAAAAAATGTAAGGGAAGTAGAAAATTCAGTATAAATTGTAATATAAGTGGTGTGGAATTGGGTTATAATTGCTATGAATATACTGGGATTTGAACACCTAAATTCCTATAAATCAGTGATAAAATGATGCTCAGACTTGACCAGAGTATATTATTGAAGAGTGAGCAAACAGGGATCTTTATTTCCGAGCACTTTAAGTTTGCCCATTATGGCCAGGCTTTCCTGTGTTATTGACCACTGTATTGCATTTATCAGAACACTCACGGCCATTATGCACAGAAAGCAAAGGTTAAATAATATTAAAGTTCTGACACAGTGAACAAAAGAAATTCAAGATCAAAGTCAATGGCCTCTTCCTTTTGATGTGCTTGTATAGGCAGAGAGTGAATGAATGAGAAGATAGTTTGATTTCAAGGGAGAACTTCTAATTTCATTTTGTATTTTTGCTATGAATTCTTGATCTTTTCAAGGGGAATTAGATATATAAATGAAGGGTGGTTGAGAGTTGAGCTGGGTGCAGTTCCCCATGGTTAGTGTGAGGGTACATGTGTAGACCACAAGACCTGTAAGGATGGGTCTGACTTAGTCAACTCTGTATCCCTAGAACCTAGCACATAGAACATAGTCAGTAAGTTTGGTGGATTTATAATTAAGTCTACAAACACATTCCTATCCATAACTCAATTCCTTGAACACATATTTGAGCAGGAAATGAACACCACTACATGATAGATATGGGGGAGGCAGTGGCACATCTTATTGAACAATTATTTTTTTCCTTCATCTAGTTTATCATATACTCAGGTAGATTGTCATACATTAAAGAAACAGTCCCCATTATGTCATTACAAATAGTAACAACAGTTCTCTGTAGGA
>NW_026000108.1:17043542-17235633 GCF_001458135.2 Marmota marmota marmota
GAGGTATTGGAATCTTGAGAGATTATTCCAAGATGTACTCATTTTTGTTGAGGCACCAAAGACTTCTCTGAAGAAGTAACCCTGAAGCTCAGGCCTGACGATTAACTAGGAATTCACCCACTGCATGCCTGAAATGAGGGCATTCCCAGGGTATGGAACAACATGTGCAGAGGTGGCTGAAAAGAGCAGGGCATGTTTAGAGTGTTGAAGGAAAGCAAGTGAGTGTGGCTGGGGAATAGAAAGGGAATCGAGATGACATTCATTGACAACAGAGAGAAGAGCAAAAATCTGGGACCCATGTGTTGGGCCAGTGTTTTGGGATTTGGGGGTTCATGTATAAATACAGATTGGCTTTCTGCACATGCATAGGACTGATAGCACGTATTTGGGATTTTATAAAGACCCTTCTGGTTTTGTGGAAGATGACATTGAGGGGGATAATGTGGAAATGGGGTGTCATTTAGGAAGCAATCACAGACCCCTAAGAGATGATGATGGCTTGGACCAAGGAGGGGACTTTGGAGGTAGAGATGAGGAGAGATTTGAATCATGATTTGAAGGTAGAATCAATAACACTTGCTGTTGTTGCTAGGGAAGGCGGAAGGAGAAGAATTGGTGAGGATAGCACCAACATGTAGAGTGATCATCTGGGTGAATGAAGATATGTTTCATTCAGTGAGAGGGAGGAGCAACATTTCTGGGGGAGAGAAAAATTCAAGATGCCTGTGAAATCTTTCCCCTGGTGAACACGTCATGTAGGCAATTTGGGGTTAGAAGATAAGTCTAGATATAAATTTAGAAAAAGCAACACTTATGGCGCAGTCCTTTAAAGAGATAGGTTAGCATGGAAAAATAAGGGAACTCAGGGTTGAGTCTTGACATAACCCAGGTTGGTAGAGGAAGAAGAGCTAGAAAAAAATCAAAGATTTCAAAAATGTATAAATATTGGTACAGTACAGTGACTCCAATCAATTACTCTTAACTGGGGGCTCCTGGTACCGTGTGGGGCTGTCTATGAATAGGCTTCAGGGAGTCTTGACTATTTGTGACAGATATATGAAGAATTGTGTAGATTTGTAAATGGCTGCTTTTCTAACATTAATTAGTCCTTGAAAACTCTCCAGGATTCTGTTGATCAGAATTCCTTGTTTTCAAATCTTTCTTGTTTAATTTTTCTACCCTTCTGAGAAGAAGAAGCTCTAAATCTTGTGTATCCCAGTCTAAGGAGATAATCTGCAAAACACATTTGTGAATAAACAAATATATTCTCATATAGCATGATGGATTGGCAATTTATTAGGGAAACCACCCAGACTCTAGGGCTTCTGTATTTGGGGAAATTACTGAAATATATTACCCATGCAGTTTTATAAACATCATTTACAAAACTCCCAGCACTGGGCTTTTATCAAGGATTGCCACATCCACATTCTAAGTACTGCGCACTGACACCCACACCCACACCCACACGTGCACACACATATTTACCTCTGTTCCATTTTTCCTTGTAGGACCTTCTAACTGCTGCTGTATTTCAGCAAGCTGCAGTTGATATGTCAAATTGGATGATTCATGTGTGTCAGGATGATGCACTAGGCTCAGTTTAATATGAACCCTGCTTACAAAATAAAACCATGAGATTCAACTTCAATAGTCAGCACTATATTGTGTTCCTTAATAATAAATATTTGCATGTAGATGTGCCCCATTTTAAGGAAAAGACAACTTATTTATGTTGTTGTTTGAAAGTTATATATCAGTAACAAAAATTCTGTTTTCTTAGTGACTTTCCCTGTAGTTTCAGAGATGTATTCCTACTTTTTCTTTATTTCTCAAAGTGAAAGAGGAATAAATCAGCTCTTAGCCTATTACCATGGTAATGAATCTGTATAAATACAAAAGAAATTTAGCTTATGCATATTATAGAATTGTAGCAATATGAGCTTTTCATGAACATATCCATTCATTCAAAAATTTTATTGTGTACCTACAGAGGGTTTGTCATTGTAGTAGAATGTAGGACAAAGCACCTGCCATCATGGAGCTTATAATCATGTGAGAAGTGCAGAAAATAAACAGTGACATAACATTTATAATATATATTTTATATATATATATATATATATATATATATATATATATATATATATATGCATATGATGCATATGGAATGTTTTAGGGTTTTTCAGAGAAACAGATCAACATGATATGTGTATAAAGACAGATCAATATCTATGGATCTATCTATCTATCCCTCTTTCTTTATCAGGAGGCAGATTTGAAGGAATTGGCTCAGGGAATGGTCAAGTGGGCAGGTGTGAAATCTGTAGGGTGGGCAGGCAGGCTGAAACTCAGGCAGGACTTCTATATTACAGTCTCCAGGCAGAGTTCCTCTGCTAAGAAATCTCAGGTTTGCTCCTTAGGACTTCAGTTGACTCAATAAATGAGGACTGCCTACATTATTTAGGATAACCTGCTTTATTTAAAGTCAATTCATTGTAAATATTAATCACATCTACCAAGTGCCTTCACAGCAACATCTAGAGGAGAGTTTGATCAAGCAACCAGGCACCATGTTTTAGCCAAGTTGACATATTTAAGTAATGATAACATACAATATAAATAGATATTTATATGATATTTCATTGAAATTTACACTGTAATTATAGTATCTACTGATACGTACTATAAAGAAAATTGAAGTAGGGTAAGGATAAAGAAATGGAGGGATGAAAAAAATTACTTGGGTTAAGTATAGATTTTTTTTTTTTGCAAGGGATGGCCTCTCTGAGCAAGTACATGAATGAAGTCAGGGAAGCACCTTCCTCTTTCTCCTTTTCTCTTTTGCTGTCATTGCCAGCATTATATCAATGACATCATGTATCTGGTCTTTGGCATGAAGTATGACATCTACCTGGGCACTGAGGCAACAAGCTAAGAGGAGCAGAAAACCAAGACCTGAAATAAGGTCCCCTATAGCTGTAGCCTCTGCTATGTAACACATCCCACCAGAGCTCCAAAGCATAAGACAACAAATATTTACCACTTCTCATTATTCTGTGGGTTTATTGGATGGATCTCCTGGACTTTCAGTTGAGATAGTTAGAGTGCCTGGTTCTCAATCCCACTTGATTTCACATCTTCCAGAAGGTTGGTTTGGGCTTGTGATAGGTGGAAGAGGATTCCAGGATTCAGAGAAGCAAAGTACACATGAGCACACACTTTTGAAGCCTCTTTTTGAGTCTCGTTTGCCAGTGTTCCTTTTACCAAAGTAGATCACACACCCAAGACCGGAGTTAACCTAGGAGTGGCTGCCAAAGGCCTGAGTGGAGGTGTGATTCACTGGACACCATTTTGTAACAATTTTTAAATAGTAATCTATCACAAAAAGATATTGCAGATTTTCTTAAGACATTAAGGCTGAACAGAGCACTGACACAACATAGATTCATCCTGTTTTTTTGAGCTCTGCTCACATGGCTGTTCATGTCCTCTCCAAACCTCCTGTGACATAGGGAAAATAAAAATTTCACAAATCAACAAATACATTCAATGCACTTACTATGTTCAATGTACTGAATTTATACACTATAGGGGATTCAAAATTTAGTACAGCATATTGGCCGATGTATTAATGTCCTCAGGCTGCTATAAAAAAAAACACCATAAATGGGTGGATTAAACAACAGATATTTATTTCTCACAGCAGGGGGGACTGGAAATTCCAAGTCCAAATTCTATACCTGGTGAGGCTCCTCTTCCTGGCCTGCAAACGGGCTGCCTTCTTGAAGTACCCTCACAGGGGTAAGAGGAAAGAGAGAGTAAGAGAACATACTGGTCTCCCATCCTTAAGGTCATTAATGCCATCCTGTTGACTCTGCGCTCCTGACCTTATCTAAACCTAGTCACCTCCCAAGGACCCCACCTTCAGCTACCATCAGGTTGGGTGTTAGGACTTCAACATATGAATTTGGTGTGAGCAAAAATGTTCACCTTATAGCAATTAATACCAGAGTGTGACTGAATACACAATTGTTCTCTGTTTAGGTTCCCTTCCTTATAAGAGGATTATACATCTTTGCCTCTTGCAATGTGACTTTCAGTGCTCCCTGGTTCCTGTGAGGAGTGCACATCTCCTCTTTTCTGAATTTGAACTTTGCCTCTTTTTAGATAAGAATGGTAAACAATTTTTGTGCCAAATCTAAGGCAAAGCTTTAGGAGACATTTGAAGTTTCTGCTAGCAATCTTGCTCTTTCTCCTTTGCCCTCGGAATGGCATGTCTCCAACAATGGCTGCCCTTTTATCTTGGGTTCTGGAATGAAAAGACTCACACAGCATCACTATAGCAATCTTCCTATAGCCACTGAGATGTAAACTGAGTAAGAAATATGCATTTCATTGTGGTAAGCTACTAACCTTTACGAGCTCTTACTACAGCAAATCTGTTAATAAATAAAATAGTACCAGAAGTCAAGTGCTACTTGATAACTTCAACAATAACCACCTAAATGATGTGAAATTGATTCTAGAGATTATTACTGGAGGCTAGACATGTGGCAGTCTGTATTGTGCAAAGCAAAGGTAAACTCTTTGGTAAAACTCTCCTTTGTCATAACTGGAGGGTAGGTCATCTGCCCAATGCCCTTGTGACTTGGGTAAGAATGCCCAAGACAGTGTCTAGTCTGAATACCTCTTGGTTGCAATTAACTGCATTTGTCAAGATACTACAGAAAAGAGATGAGTTCAGAAAAATGATTATCTTCTTTGAATCATGGTGAAAGGAAAAAGAGAAGGTGATTTTAAAGAATTGAAAGATGCAACTGTCTCTCACTTCCAACCAGTAAAAGGTAAAATTGAAAAATGATTTGAACAACAAAGACAAATTAGAATCCTTCCCAGGGACCAAGACTGAATCAAGGGTATGGCTGTCAGACTTTTGTCAAAACCTCTGAATATGTTAAGGGGTGAGGAAGCAAGCCCTTTCAAGGCATGAAATGACTCAGGGAAAAGGGATGAGGGGAAGGTCCGACAGAGACTTGATTAACCCTCTCTCCAGAGAGAGGAAGGTCTGCAGCAGAGCTGGGATTGGGGCTATTGACATATGGCAATGGCTGGAGTCAAAACAACACAGGCAAGTCTTTCTGGAAGTTGAATTGTCAAAAGTGCTGACAGCCTGCATGCAATCTTTGAACAGATTGTTACTGTCCAAGACATCAGTTGACCTTTCAGTCTGTGCTTCTCTACAGGGTGGAGAGAAGGTTCAGGGTATGTTCTTATTCAGCAATGACCAAGGGGGATCATGCAGCAAGAAGGACCTCCCAGGCTTCAGAACAGCCTTGGACCAGTGTCAGGTTGTGTGGCTTGAATGTGTCCCCTTTCTGAATGGAGCATTTTTTTGCTGTTGGTCTCCTGTCTTGGCAAATATACTTCAGGTGCATGGTGAGCAACCTGTGTTTTTTGTTTGTTTGTTTAGTTGATAGGACTCTGTAAGTGGAGACATGTCTATGCATGCTACAGGTCAAGGTGCTCAAGAATTTCCCCAGTGCTGTGATTGGGTGAGACACTTAGAGTGTATTCCATGGATAGAGATTGAGTGAATTTTGGTTTTGGAAAGAAAACCAATACCAGTGATTGTGTGTATAGACTGCAATGGACTATGTCACTGCTCTCAACATTTGTGCCTTCCTTCTTATAAGATGTTTATATGTTTCCAGCCATGACCCCCTCTGTGGGAAAGTTTACATCCTGTCCCATTGAGGTTGACCCTTCAATGTGCACAAGATTAACTGACCTTATCCAGCAAAAACTTTTAAGGATATCTCAGGTTTCCTCTACCTCTCTTGCTCTTTTGCCTTTGCCATGAAAAGTGTAGGGGTCCACATGGATCTGATTATTCACTTGGTAATGGAGTCAGAAAAGATATACCACATAGGTACAGTAGCTGATCCATACCCACCGACATGTGAAAGGTCGAGAACCAAGAATTGCTACGGGCTACAGAAGTTTTGGTAAGGCATCTTACTCTCAGAATACAGTGGGGATTGTTCCTTGGGTACCCAGGCTCAGGACAAACATTTTGAGGCTGAAAAGCCCTACATGTATTTTAAATAATCAGAATGCAACCCCCCCCCCCGTCCCTGCAACACGTCCTCACAAGGATGGACTACTGGATACTCCCCAGTACAGAATTTCAATCTTGCACTTTTCAAATAAGAGGCGTATTTATTTATTTATTTATTTTTGTTTCTCTCCTGACATATTTGTCTCCTCAGTTTCTTATATAAGTTGCCTTGTTTCCTCTGATGCTGTTTGTTTGTGTTTCAATATTATGTGAAGGAAAATAATTGAAGGATTTTGAGCTGCTTTTAAATCCTGTTTCTGCTGCTTGCTAGGGACATGGTTGCTGGGCCAGTCGGGTGACACTGAGCCCCCTCGGAGGGCAGTATCGCAGCAAACAGGGGCTCCTCAGTTCTTGTAGTTACTAGTAGTTTTCTTTCACTGGAGACACACTGACATGCTTTGCCATCTGAGTGAACTTTAAGCATACCCCAGACTCCCTATTTTCCAACAATCAGCTTCGTGTGAACAGTGTATAAGGGACATCTCAAAACTTTTCTTTTTCCTTCCTGAAATGACCTTTTAAAAAGTGTCTTTCTTCCTCTCCATTCTCCATTGTAGACCTGAACAGGTTTTAAAACATGAAAATGTTTCACGGGTTCCATCTCTTTTCCCCTGGCGAGGGGTGGGTAGCACCCTTCCTATCACCTCATCTTCCAACCCACGGGCTTCCACTTGTCACAGCCTGCCTGCAGTGTCCCCTCTTTATTTATACTTCTTGTCTCAGTTGTTTTCATCAGTCTTGTTTCATTGTAAGAAATAGTGTAGTGGTGGTTTCTAGTTATTTGGTGAGTTTGCTTCTTAAATTTAAGGTCCTTTTTTTTTCTCTGATGAAGGCTTTTGTTTGGGGGTAAATCTTAGTCTATTGAATCCTTCTGTCCATGTTTCTTTCACTTTCTTCCCTGCTTTATTAGCTCTGGACTCTCCATGATTCATCCCTGTCAATACTCTCAGAAAGGTCTGGTGAGATGCCCGGTGTCTCTGTCCCAGTGCCTCTACCCCCTGGGAGGAGGTGGGAGGAAGCGCTCTTGGGGTGCAGAGAGGTGAGTCATAGCAGGATCCCTGGTTTCCATCTTGACCCTACTCATTCTGCTCCTTTTAATAAGCCATTTCTCTTTTCTCTGTGTGCTTTGTTTGCTGTATAATGGGTGAACCCCAAGGGTTTAAGAGACTGCAAATGATGTAATTTTTAATAGTTCAGTTAAAAATGTAGCACATGTATGTGAAGGTCTGTATTTCAACTCAGTAAATGACAGATGATCTACTTCAGAAAAAAAAAAAAACAACTTTTCTTGTAATGGGAAAATCATACAATGGTTTGCTTTTTCCCATTTGGCCTATTTAAGAAGGACTGGGATTATATGTTCCTTCTATTTATATGAATATAGCTATATAGCTCTATTTGTTCACCAGGGAAGATGGGGTGGGGAGAGAGTGAGAGAAAGAACGAAGAAGGAGGAGGAGGAGGAAGAGAAAGAGGGGGAGGAAGAGGAGAAGGAAGAGGGAGAGGAAGAGAGTGATAGATAAATCTCCATCAATAGAAGAAGCAGTGATATATTACAAAGTTCAAGTGTTGATCTTGCTGAGAGACAATATGTCAGCAACTTCCTAGAGAAATTTCAAGGGTAGATTTAGGATTTAGCTTCATATTTTTATCTGCTCTATGTAGGCTCTGACCCTATATAGGATGTAGGTTCTCTATACTTCATTTGGGATTAATAGAGCCTTGGTATATTAGGTATATTGTTTCTGTGACCAAAAGACCTGACACAAACCACTTAAAAGAGGGAAAGTTTATTTTGGCTCACAGTTTCAGAGGTTCAGTCCATGATCAGCCCATTCCATTGTTCTGGACCCAAGATGAGGCAGAACATCATGGCTAAAGGGCATGGTGGAGGAAAACAGCCTAGTTCATGGCAGCCAGCAAGCAGGGAGCCAGTGGAGAATGGACTTCAAGGGAAATGAACCCTTACCAGGCAGGACCCAGTGAGCCACCTCCAGCCACACCCCATCTGCCTACAGTTATAGCTCTTATAATCCAACATTTTGCTTCTGAATAATTTTGCATTAACACAGGAGCTATTGGGGAACACCTCATATCCAGACCATAATACTTGGGCTCATATATGTCCTCAGTTCTTCCAATTGAGCTGTTTATAACATGCTTTACAAGAATAACGACCATTTCTTGAATGTCTACTGGTGTCATGAATTTCATGTGTATTCATACATGATTGCTCTCTCTGCAATGTACTTTTTATGTTCCTTTTTCCCCTAATAAAATCAAACCTTAGAGATGGTTCGTCATTTTCTCAGGGCCATACACAGTAATATTCTTGCTTGAATGCTGTGTTCAGACTCTCATGTGATCGTGTTCAGGTCCAACAGGACACGGTCCCAGTCCCTTAGCGTGGTGTGGTGTTCCCACCGTTACCTGCGTCTCTGCTCATCACTCCTCTGCCACGTTCCTGCACACCTGCAGCTGAGAGCCACCTTCTCCTCCTATGGTTGCGCTGTCCCTTCATCTGTGACTTACACGGATGCTGACTTCCTTGCATGTAGGTAGGTGCTACCCACATAACTGCCACATCCTTTCAGAGTTGCGAGCCTGGAGAAACAATGACAAGGACTAGAAACACAGCCACTCACTTCGTCACGTTCTAGCTTGGTGCCTATAGCCAAGTTATGCCACTTCTCCCTGCCTCAGCTTCCCAGTTCATAAAACAGTCATAAAAGCACATTGTGGGATGGTTGAAAAGATTATATAAAGTAGGATATGCACAGTGCCTGGCAGAGGGAAAGGCACTATGTTTGCATCTACTGGATTTGCCTCCGAGGCCAGTCTTCCCCGGAAAGATGTCTTTGCCTTCCATTCTTCTCTTGGCTGAATTTCTATTTGGGCCCTCTTTTATAATTCTTCATAATATTTACTTGTTCTGAAGTTATCTGTTTAGATATCTGTCTCTACTATTAAATAGAAGTTTCCAGAGTTTAGGTAATGCAATTTAGGTTTGAACTTCCAACACCTAGCACATCACCTACTGTATAATAGGCACTCAAAATTAATCGCCAAACGAATGAAGTAATTATTCATTTTGTTGCTATTATTGTTATTGTTATAACTGATCTCTACATGTCACCTGTGGTGGACTCAACAAATTGTTTAATCAATTGTATGCATTCTCTCCATTAACTGTCACAAAAAATCCCAAGAGGTAGATGTGATTAACCCCATTTTACAAATAAGAAAGCAGAGCGGTTAGTAATGTGCTCAGAGTAAACTGCCGTAGGTATGAGAGAGTGGGATCTGATCATCTGATCTGGGGTTCACAGTCTTTGGGACTTTGTGTGGCTTTCTGGGAATGAGTTCAAGGAGGGGAGGAAAGGAAGGAAGAAAATAGAGGGAAAGGGGATGAGGGAGGTGGGGTTGGAGAGAAAAGATCTGGACAGCCAGGACAACCGCATCTCCACTGTTCCTAGGGGCCTCACCCACGCCCTGAGGATGCTGCCTTCAGATCTCAGTTCATATGAAGTCCTTGCTGTCCCACAAAAGTCACCACATCAAATGCCATCTGGAATCTACCTTGTCATTTGCTGTGTAAACCTCCTGTGAGCATTACCTGTTAAGCTGTTCAGTTCTTATGATATCCTACTCAGCGGAAAATGTTCAGAGTTTGTTTCTGGAAAAGTCTTCATGTGCCTGGAGACACAGGCCTTGTCCCTTCTATATGATGCTCATGCTGCGTGTGCCCAGCTCTGCACTGGACGCTGGAAACACAGGCCAGAGGTCACGCCTGCCCACAGAAGTTGTCCTAACCATCTGAATGAATGTTTGTTTTTCTCCATCCTAAACTTTTATTTTATTTATTTTTGTACTGGAAATTTAAACCAGGGGCACTTTACCTCTGAGCTACACCCCTGCCTCTTTTTAGTTTACATTTGAGACAGTGTCTCACTAGGTTGATTAGAGACTCACTAAGTTGCTGAGGCTGACCTTGAGCTTGTAATCCTCCTGCCTCAGCCTCTGCCATCACTGGGATTACAGGTGAGTTCCATCATGCCCAGACTAACCTTTATTATCTTATTTTCATTTCTTTTTTTTAAAAAAATTTATTTGTTTTAATTAGTTATACATGACAGTAGAATGCATTTATACATTTTGATATATCATACATAGATGGGATATAATTTCTTATTTTTCTGAGTGTACATGTTGTAGAATCACATTGGTCATGTAGTCACATATATACCTACAGTAATGATGTCTGTTTCATTCTACTATCCTTCCTATTTCTAAATCCCTTCCACTCTACTCCCTCACTCTCCTCTACCTATCTAAGGTAACTCTATTCTTCTCTAGTGTCCCTCCCCTCCCCGCTTATTGTGAATTAGCATCCACATATTAGAGAAAACATTCAGTCTTTGGTTTTAGGGGATTGGCTTATTTTTCTCAGTATGATATTCTCCAACTCCATCCATTTACTAGCAAATGCCATAATTTCATTCTTCTTTAATGCTGAGTAATATTTCACTGAATAAATATATATGCCACATTTTCTTTGTCCATTCATCTATTGAAGGACACTTATATTGGTTTCATAGCTTAACTATGATGAATTGAGCTGCTATAAACATTGATGTGGCTGTATTACTGTAGAATGCTGATTTTAAGTCCTTTGGGTATAAACTAAGGAGTGGGATAACTAGGTTAAATGGTGATTCCACTGCAAGTTTTCTGAGGAATCTCCATACTGCTTTTCATAGTGGTTGTACCAATTTGCAGTCCCATCAGCAATGTCTTGAGTGTATCTTTTCACCACATCCTCGCTAACATTTATTGTTGCCGCTATTCTTGATGATTGCCATTCTGACTGGAGTGAGATGAAATCTTTGTGTAGTTTTAATTTGCACTTCTCTAATTGCTAGAGATGTTGAACATTTTTTCATATATTTCTTGATTAATTGTATTTCTTCTTCTGTGAAGTGTCTGTTCAGTTCCTTAGCCCATTTATTGAGTTTTTTTTTTTTTTGGTGTTAAGTTTTTTTGAGTTCTTTATGAGAACTCATTTATCCTAGAGATTAATGCTTTATTAAAGGTGTATGTGGTAAAGATTTTTTCCCAATTTGTAGGCTCTCTCCTCACGTTATTGATTGTTTTCTTTGCTGATAAAAAGTTTTTTAAATTTGAATCCATCCCATTTATTGACCCTTGATTTTACTTTTTTACACTTTAGGGGTCTTGTTAAGGAAGTCAGATCCTAGACCGACATGGTGAAGTTTTAGGCCTACTTTTTCTTCTATTAGGTGCAGAGTCTCTGTTCTAGTGCCTAAGTCTTTTATCCACTTTATCCAGCTGATTTTTGTGTAGGGTGAGAGATAGAGGTTTCATTTAATTTTGCTACATATAAAATTCTTGGTTGGCATCCTTTTTGTTCCAGAGCTTGAAATATATTATTCCAGGACCTCATAGCTTTGAGGGTCTGGAATGAGAAATCCATTGAGATTCAAATTGGTTTCTCCTATGTGTAATTTTATTTTTTTTCCTCTCATTACCTTTAAGATTTTTATCTTTATTCTGTGTATTAGTCCATCTCATTATAACATGTCTTGGTGTGGGTCTGCTATAATTTTGTACATTGGGGTCCTGTAAGCCTCTTGTATTTGATTTTCCATTCCATTCTTTAGGTTTGGGAAATTTTCTGCTATGTCATTGAAAAAATTGTGCATTCCTTTGGTTTATATCTCTGCTCCTTCATCTATTATGATAACTCTTAAATTCAGTTTTTCATGTTATCTCATAATTCTTGGATGTTCATGGTTTCTTACCATCTTTTCTGCATGGTTAACTCTACTTTCAAGATTATATATTTTGTCTTCATTGTCTGAGGTTCTATCTTCCAAGTGGTCAGATAGTCTGTTGGTGATGCTTTCTATTGAATTTATAATTTGGTTTATTGATTCCTTCATTTTGAGAATTTCTGATTTTTTTTTCACAATCTCTAACTTTACTGCAGTGGTCTTTCACTTCCAGTAGTTTGTTTTTGATTTCTCTCCTTATACTATCCTTTAATTCACAGATCAGTTTAACTATGTACAATCTGAACTCCTTCTTGATCATTCCTTCTGTGTTATTGTGACTTCTGTTATTGGAGCATCTTGGTTTGCTTGG
This sequence comes from Marmota marmota marmota, assembly GCF_001458135.2. Taxonomy (NCBI): domain Eukaryota; kingdom Metazoa; phylum Chordata; class Mammalia; order Rodentia; family Sciuridae; genus Marmota; species Marmota marmota. The sequence continues at coordinate 17,055,829 of NW_026000108.1, forward strand.
GGCACTTGATTCCCCCCCTTTTTTTCCCATGTTGTTCATGTGTTTTCCCACCTAGCAGTATGGATCTAAGGCAGCACAAATTCTACCCTGTAGACCTATGGGGTCCCTGAAGGTTTCCAGTGCTTCTCCTTTAATGGTGAGACCAATATCAACAGCACCCAGTATAAACAATATATAGCCTTAAAACTAGTATCTCCCACTAAGGCGTCTATAGCTTTCTCGCATTAAACAGAAATGATGAGTTCAATAACTATCTATAGTATAAACAGAAAATTTGCTAAAAGTGATTTACAATTTCAAATAGTGGATGCAAGAACAGAATTAATTCTATGCAGTGTTTGCAAGGGAAGAAGAGAGAAGCTAGAAGCAAAGATTCACAGGAAGAGTGGAAAAGGAGCTGACAGAGATTGGCTGTTGGTTGGAGAAAAGTTGGAAAGAGAATCCAAGAAAAAAAGACAAGTGATAGGAAGAATACGAACAAAGAGGAAAAAAAATGAAAGATATAAAAATACAACAAAAATGCAAAACATCATTCATATATCATTGTCCTCCCTTTACTGATGCGTAAAAAACACCCTGATCCAAATATGGTGGAGATGTTAGTGAATCAAAAAATAAAATAAAATAATTCTCAATGGAAAGTTGAACTGTCTCCATCAGCGTTTCATAGTTTCTCAGCCCTGCCTCTGACATCTTGGGGGATCACCAGACCCAGACTCTATCCCACCAATCTGGGTTTCACATACATCACGCTCGGCCAGGCTGCAGCCCCACGATCTCAATGCTGCTCCTATTGCAGAGAGACCACCAGGGATACACTCATGTAAAGGAGCAGCCCTAAATTGCAGCAGCAAGACAAGGGCCACCGGCTCTCCCAGCAGGAAGACCCCAGGCACCTCCAAACCCACAGGCACCCCCACACTGACCTGCAGGTCCTGGTCAGAGTCCCCAGACAGAGGCTCTTGTGGCACCCTGGCCCCAGCCCCTGGTCGGCGCCCCAAGATGGATGTTGCCACGAGCAACCAAACCTGGAGTCTCCCCCACAGCAATCCTCTAGACGTGGTAGCAGCGGTAGTGATGGTGGTGGTTGGTGGCAGCAGGTATCGCGTCAGCAGCAATGGTACTGCAAGGGTCTGTAGAGATGGCTGCAGTAGCGGCTGCAACCGCGACCATGGGGGCAGCGCCACCCAGGCGATCTGGTAGTGGGGAGGGCAGCAGCAGTGTTCATTGGGGGTAGCGGTTTCTGCAGTGGCAGCAGCAGCATCCATGAAGAAGATCTCCAGGCGACCTCAGGGTGGCAGCAGCCACATCAGAGGTAGCAGCTTTGGCAATAGCAGCAAATGGAGAAGAGACTTGGGCTGTCCACGCAGTGACCTCAGAGGTAGCATTGGAGGTAAGGTGGGCAGTGCCCAGAGAAAAGACTTCCAGGCAAGGCGGTGGCCTCTGTGGCAATGGTGTCTCTATTTTCCTCTCTTCTGCCAGTCAGAAAACTTGTTTTTAGAAAGAGGTGGGCGTAGGTAGATGGCACAGGTAGAGTGTCTGCACAGGATGACCTCGCCTTACCATTTGCAGTTCATTTTAATACCATTTCATAACGGTATATTTAGTATTCTTTGTATAACTGTTTTAAATAATTTAACAACAATAAAGTGTTTTTGGATAAGGTTAAGACAGTATCTGGACTTTCCCCGAAACCATAAAACTCTTAGTAAACTGCAGAGTCCACAGACAGCTGATCCCTTTCAGCCCTGTGTCACTGCTGTGTGTTCCACATGACAGCCTTGATAGCGAGTCTCTTGAGGGCCTATCAGTATGTGATTGTGTCTCCTAAAACACATTAAAGAACTCATGTCAGTGACGGAGTCTCCAGTTTGCTGGAATAATATTTTGACTATTGTGAAATGTATTCTCTTATGCAATCTAAATATATCAGTAATCCCATTTAATTCCTATTTGGAGCTTTAAAAAATAAATTTATACCTTCTCCATTATAAATGCTAAGAATACTCATTATGGAAAATGTAGAAATCCAGTAAAGGAGAATAAAGTGAGGAAAAAAGTATTCAAAGCCTACCACTCAGCAATCCACTTAACCTTTATATATATTCATACTTTAAGTCATTTTATGCATAATTATTTTTTAAACTTTTCATAGTTGTAATCGTACCATTTTATATTCTCAGGTTTTACTCAAGGTACCACAGGTATTTCTCCATGTAATTATCAGCATTTCACAATAGAATTTTAAGTAGCTGCAGTCTAATTAGAAAAGTAATTCATGATAATTCCTTTAACCTTTCCTCTATTGTTGAGTTTTGAACTTGCCTTTAATGTTATTCACGATGTTCCAATAAATGTCATGGTACATGTAGCCTTTTTGTTTTCAAATTATGAAATTAGGTCAGATTACCAAAGATCGATTTACGAGTATATCAAAGCTAGGTGATGTGATGTGGTGGGCAAAGCACAGGCTTTGGTGTTGGACCTGCTGGGAATCTTGTTTCTCCTCTTCATTGGCTCTCTGACTTGTACAATTTAAACTCATATTCTTTGGCTCTTCATTTGCAAAATGGGGATACTCATATTTTCGTCACGGGGTTGTTATAAGTGTTAAATGAGATAATATACACAGCACTCTTGAATAGTGTTTTAAGGTTTTGTTGCCTGCTGCCATATTATTTTCCAGATGGTCATTCCAAGTTGCGCTTCTCACAAATGAGGTCTGAACAATTCCCATTTTATCTCAACCTTCTCAGCACTTTTTCTCCTGTAGCTTTTAGATAATTTTATACATTATAGGAATAGTGTTTTTTAAGTCCTGCTACTTTCTTAGGAAGAATGACATGTCCCCATGGACTAGTCACCAGATCTTCTACATCTTTATAGGAGTCACTTGTCAACTTATGAGAATTTTTTTCTTCCCTAGAAGTTTTATATATAACATTGTTAGTATTCCTTACTTATCATTTTGTCTATTAATAGGATTAAAATGTCCATTCCTTACCGTGCTCTAGTTTTCCTCTGCCTCTCACCAGGAAGCCTTGTAATGACAAGGTGAGTCACATCACTGGTTCTCTTGCATAGGAGACATCTCATACCCATGCTTGATGGTAGGTGAGAGCAAACAACCTGCACAAGTTCAGTCTTCTTGGTTTATTAAGAGCAACTTACCATCTGTAATGAATTGTTTCTAATTCTTGGTGTCATGTGTATAGTTCTTTTGTTAAATTTCCTTTGGTTTAGCAAATGCTTAGAGCCTAGGCTGCTTACCATGCATTGCATGAGACTCTAGAGTAGAAGGTCTGTAGGCCATGACTACTATGTAGACAGAAAACAATGGAATATATGAACTTGGGTAGGAAAAATCTTTTTTTCCCCCACTAGCATCTTACTCACTAATCACTAATATCCTCAATTGTCCATATTTTCTTTTTTTGTTCCCTCAATTGTGAATGTAAAAGTGAAAATTCCAGAAATATAAGAAGTATCTGTGTCACCAATAGAAATCAGAAAAATTTTAATTCTAGTTACTGTTGATATCTAGAAATGTGATTATTACTATTTTCAAATGGTTGGTTATTAGAGTTACTATTAGATTTTATTTTGTAACATATTACTAAAAATATACTTTACAAAACATAAAATTTATTCTTTAAGTATTGTTTTGTATACAAGTATGTAAGAGTTTCTGGAATTGTTCTCATTTATAATGTTACAAATTTTATTTATTCATTTAAAATTCTTATTCTGGGACTATATTATTCTCTGCAGCTTTCATTAGCTGGACAAAGGCTGGCACAGAAATGGTTAAAAGTTTCTAATCTTGTGAATAAAGAATTCGTGAAAGTAACGTCATTATGATTTAGGTTTTCTGCAAGTCTTCTCCTGTGCCTAACACAGATATTCTACTGGGGAATGGTAACTTTCCACTCTTTCTAATGGGACATGGAAGTCCTAGGAGGGTATTGAATTATTACCACTTGTGCCAGAAGCTTCCTTTTATTTCATTGAATTCTTCAGAATGCCCTCTGAGATGGACACTGCTATTTCCTTCATTTGCCAGATGATGAAATTGAGGCTTGGAGGAATGGACTTGTCTGTACACAGTGCTGTTGTGTGGGGGACACCACTTGGGCCAATTCCAACACCCATGATCTTAAACGTGTCCTCATTAAACAGAAGCCACTCGGCAAGTAATTTTTGTGAGAAGCCACTGAATAACATACTCCATATCCTATTGCCACGGAATCCCAAGAATTACCAAGAGTGGCTGCCTCTTCCCTCCGGCATGCAAAGGAGTTTCTGCAGTGCTCGTTCTTGTTTCCCTTCTAGTTCGGTCCTTTGCATATTGGTCCTGCCCTCAGTCTCTGTGGACCCATCTCAGGAAGGGCATCACCTTGGCCCCACTTGTCGCTGGCTTATGTTTGGGATCTGCTGATGGAAAGCTCTGGCAAGCAGTTGGAGAAAAGATGAGCAGGACTCCTGACGTTTCTTTCCCTCTTTTTTGCTGGGCTATGATCTTAGCAGCAAGTGTGTCCCTTTTACAATGGTCATAGCTCTTAGGTGTCGGGTCCTTTTCCTTTGTTACAACTTTTCTGGGTACCAGTAGCTTCTCTCCCTCCCCTGCCCCTTCAGTCCTCAGTCGGTAATAGTTTCCAATTGTAGCTCCGTCATCTCTTATTAGTAACTTTGATCTTCCTCTCCTTTTTGAGAGTGATGCTTTCATTGACAGCTCTTTAATTAACCCTTTGAGTGGGCCATCTGATTCTTACCAGTAACACGCGAACAAAATATGAACCAACACTTGCTCATAGTTCAAGAAAATCAAAGGCAGTTTCTGCTTACTAAATGTTTGTTTTCCTCTAAGATTTTCGTATTTGATCAGAGCATGCTTTGATGGATGAGCAGTTGGGCAGGGAGGAGACAGTGGAAAGAATACTAAAGCAAGTTCAAAAACCTAGGTCTTGCTTTTGCATCTATCAAATCTCACTGAAGTAAATGTGGGTCAATTCCAGAACCTTGATGAAACCCAACTTACCATAGCGATGATGGTGAGCATGATGGGAGAGACCTGTCATGGGCCACAAAGGGGATGATCCCAGGAAAGTGGTTCTCTACAAAGGTAGCTATAAACTATTTTGAACTTGAATAATTGTTCACACATTAGGTCTGTAAACTATGAGGGTATTATAATAATTGAGCATTCTATAAAGGTGATTGAATTTTTCATATTCTGCTTTCCAAATATCTAGGAGCTCATTTTATTTTCTGCCATACCTCAAGAGCCTAGGAAACTGCCTGGCAGGTATTAGCCACTCAGCAAATACTTAAAGGGATATTCATTAAGTGCCCAGGAAATGGTTCCTAGCCTCATCTTGATCACTGTTTTAAAGAAAGCTTTATAAACAGATGCATGAAAAGCAGTTTTCCTAAATAAAAGAGGATTTGGCTCATTCTGACAAGCCAGGAGGAAAGACAAAAAGAATAAAACAAAACAACGCCTTAATCTGTTCATGCTGCTATAACAAAATACATAAGATTAAACAATTTATAAAGAACAGATATCTATCACTCACACTTTCAGAGGCTTGGACATTCAAGATCAAGATGCCAGGAGGTCATTTGTACAGGGCGGGTTGCTTTCTGTTTCCAACATGGAACATATTTGCTGCATCCTCCAAGGGAGAGGAATGTTATGTCCTAACACAGGGGAAAGCAGAAATACAAGAGCCAAATACTTCATGAAGCCTATTCTATAAGGGCCTTCACAGTATCCGTGAGCAGGGGAGACCTCAGAACCTAATCACTGCTTGAGGGTCTCAGCTCTTACTGCCATCACGTTGCTAGTTTCAACACCTAAATTTTGGAGGGGAAACACTGAAACCATTGAAAATGGTCTGATGTGATCATCACAAAGAATGGTTGTGAGAGAGAGATGCTGAAGTGTAAGCTTGCGTGGAGTTACTAGAGTGAGTTACTAGAGAGAGAGATGCTAAAGTGTAAGCGTGGAGTTACTGGAGTGAGATTAGGGCAGAGGTCTAACACAGACTTTTAGGCTAAGATCAAAATTGGGATTTACTAACCAAATGCAAGGAAGAAGCAAAAGAAATAAATAAGGTTGGAATCAAGGGTCTTGACTTGGATCACGGCATGGATAGAGGGGCACATGTGAGAAAAGGAGAATCTTGGAGGATGGATGCAATTCCTGTTCAAGACTGCAATAGGAAGAACCAGTGAGACACATAGACAGAGACTGAACAGAAGTTTTGACATCGAGGTCTAAAACTTAAGAGACAGACCAGTACTCCAGAAATATGATATATTTTATAAATACCAAGAATGAATTATTTTTAGGAGATGTTTCTGTTTGAATGGTAAAGCTTTATTGCTTAAGCACTAAAATAAAAATATAATCATTTGGATGAAGATTTTTCTAAAATTTTATTGCACATTTTCCTGCCACCTTAAATGATGCATCTGGAGCCAGATTTATTTATTTTTTTCTTGATGGCTCAGGGTCATCATTATAATCATCTGTTATGAAAGCATGCTGCAATTCAAAGATGCTTTTGGAATCATTGGGATGCACAAACCTGCTTCTCTTTATTAAACAACTTCAGATCATTGTTGTGACTCTTGTTCTTGAATTTTATTTTTATCATTTCTATGATTTTCATTTGCTTTTAGCTGTCACTTCCTGCAGCTATTAATGTGTCACCCTGAACTGATATACTGCGTTCTTTTAATCACTTGTTCCTCAACAAATGCTAGTTGGGAAACCAGATAATCCAACATACCATAGCTCTGTGCACACAATTTCAGGAAGTTGAAAGAGTCTCCTGAGAAGAAACTACACCAGATTTCATGATGCACATGGGCAACGCTTCTTTAGACTCTTCCAAGGACTTTTCTGTTAATGTTTCAGTTCTCAGCTGTGTTTCATAAAGGTCACAGTCAGATTTCTAGTTCTGGATCAATAAATGTTATTGTATGCATACAAAAAGAAAAGGAGAGTACAGCTTAATGAATGTTTTTAATATCTCAGAGACAGAATTTCCTATGATTTCCATCAATTAAATATGATTAAGTTTTAGGACTATTTTTTTAAAATTACATTTGTTATAAGGAAAAAGAACATCTATTTGATTAGCAGATCATTTGTATTAAGATTATGTAAGTATTTTAATTTTATTAAGATTATGATAGTATTTTAATTTAGGATACTAATTTAGTTTTGTGCAAGGTAACCAGGTGAAACTAAATCAAGTGAATATGCCTGTCCTCTGAAGCGTGAGTCCCCATTTAGGTCCCTGTGCACTATGTTCTCCAGGCAGTTTTCACAGGTGTGCCCCCTGATGCCCCCTGTGTTAACATCTTGAAATACACTGCTGTCTCTTTTTGTAGTTGAAGCCGTCTTTCACCACTTGTCACTACTTGTCACCACGAATGCTGCATTGAAGCTCTTTTTCTTTCCCATGTGAACATTTGTTAGCAGTTTCTTGGTAGTGTCTTCTGGGCTATTTGTCTCCAAGGAGTATCATTTTCAGTTTATTTTCTCTGATATACATTTAATGACTTGTCACTTCAGCTCAGGCTATAATTTCCTGTCAATTATATCGTAAATTTCTCATGCATCCATCAGAGTGTCTCTTGGCATTCCTTTTGTTATGTCTTCCCTCCATAACCTTTGGTTTTCTGAGGGCACCTTTCTTTACCTATGGTTAGGAATTTATTTCTTCTTTTTACCCAGCAACTAGAATAATAGCAAGACACAGCATTTGAAGCAGCGAAGCAGCTCCCTCCATGCTCTTGTTTGTAACTTTTGCTCTCTAGACATGCATGCCTACACACAGGGAGAATGCCACATCAAGAAGGGAGCCTTGCTGGCACATGCACCCAAGCTGCCAGAAGCCAGGAGAGCACTCACTGGAGACTTCAAATGCAGCAGGGCCACATCTCAGAATTCTACCCTCCAGAGCCATGTGACAGTAAATTTCTGTTGTACAAGCCACTCTGTTCATAAGACCTTGTTGTGACAGTCCTGGGAAACCAATCCAACGCCTATGATCTGACTCTTTTAAAACAATAGCAAAGACTTATTCAAAGAAAAATCTTCTGTAGAATCTACCTTGCATACCTCAGGAGAGAGACTGTGTAGTTATGAGTCGAAAAACCTGGTGGTGGTGGTTGGGGGTAGGCTCTAAGCACTTAGGCTCTAAGCACTTTTCTGGGACAGTAGTTCCCAAACTTGGCTCCACAGTAGAAAAATTTGGAGAAACTTTTCTTTGAAACTTCAGGTGTGAGTTTAACTTCCTGGAGATTCTGCTCCAGTACATTTGAAAAAGGACCTGGATGTCTATTTTGAATAATCTGTCTATAATTTTAATGATTGGCTAGGTGTAGGAAGCACTGATGTAAGAAGTTGAGTAATGAAGGAGAGATTTCAATAATTGGGCTAGATCATTCTTGGGAAAGAAGTTCATCTAATATTTTTTTTCATTCCCTTGTCTCCAATTTCATTGATTTTAAGATGGAATAAGCTAACCAGAAAACCTCTGCCTGAACTTCATCCTTATAAAGCAAAAGAGATGGGGACCTGGGAGAAAATGGATGTAATAAACTTCTAGGAGCTTTGGGCAGTCAAGGAATGAAATTCTGGTTATAGTTGGGTACTTTAGGAAATCAGATTCCATTCACTGTTCATTCAACAGAGTTACAGAGCACCTACAATGATTCAGTTAATATGGATACGGACATGGAGGAGATATGCTTCTGTGACCAGAGCTTCAAAAGAGGAGAAGACTCAAGAAGGAACAATAGCAAACTTTAAGATGAAAATATGACCTCAGGTAGCTATAGAAACCAATGTGGCTTCACAGGGATACTTCTAAGGAATCCATATCAAGAGCAAAATATGGAAGGAGGGCCACAGAGCCAAAACTACAAAAGAAGAGCATGAAAATAGGACCAGAATAACTAAACCCTTTGGAAGAGCAAAGCAGGTATTATTGATTCTGTTTACAGACGAAGAAACTGAACTAAGATGGGTTAAGTAACTTGGTTACATTCCATACCTAATCAAGTGGTATTGAGTCCTACTCTTTCATTTTCTCTACTTTCCTGTCGTCCAAAGTTAACACTTGTGTCCCCTGTGGCACAAGCCTAAAGAAAAATAAGGCCAAAATTTCCACCTCCGTTCATGAATGTACCAGCCTCCTATACACAAAGGACAAAGAGATCACTCCTAAGTCACCAGGAAAAATCTTTGAGCTGAGGGTTGCAGTTAAGACCATCCATAAGGGATACTGGTATCCAAATGTAAGATGTGTCACTATGTTTCTATTTTTTTCTAAGTCAATTTTTATAACCTTCCATATGGTTTGAGTCATTATATAGTCAGCTGCCTGATTTTGAAGGGATACTGATGTCTTCTAGTCCTGCATCTTGAGGCTCTGGAGATTGATCCCTTTTCATGACCAATTTATGGTGTTCCCTTATGTCCAGATATAGTTACACCTTCAGTTTTTAAGCCTGTTAGTTTAGTTTCGATGAAAATCACTAAAACTCCTCTGAATACAGTTCCATAGCTATAAATGAAGCCCAGACAAAAGACCTGGAGGTAGACTTCTAAATCGTTAGTTGACTTTTAATGTCTATTGGACAGATCAAAGGGTTGGATAATTACCTAATCAATGCTTTCAACAAGTCTTTGAGGTAGGTGGCTAATACTATTGAACTCACTTTACCCATGGGAAACTGAAGTATCAGAAGAGTATATAAAAATATATGTTTTTGCCTTTAATGCCTGGATTACATACAATTCTGGGGGAAAAAAAAACCCAAACCTTATTTCCTTTCCTACTTTCCATCTCTAGTCTATGATGGGTTATTTTCTAGCAGGTGTTGGGATGAGAATCGGCGAGGAACTGCTGAACAGTGAGAACCTGACACAGAGCACGGGCTGGGCTGGGCTGGAATATAGAAATGGCTTTTCTTTCAGAAAATTCTTCCATCCTCACAGATATATCTATAACCCTTGCCTAAAACATCAGAATTGAGTGACACTCTAAATTGTTGAATCATGATCTATTTTGGAAAGGAGAGAGCTCACAGGATGGCCACAAAAAAAGGCAAGTAGACATTCTGTTCTTTTGGAAAAGAACAATGAGAATCATAACCCTACAACTTACAGAGAGTTCTGTGCTCCTTTGGAAGAACTAATTGGCCAAAAGAACAGCAGGAAGAGGTGGTGGGATTTCTGGGCAAAGAGAAAAGAAAGGATATGTACAGAGTGACCTCTCTCAGGAGATGAGAGGTCTGCACCGAGTCAGGAGAGCCAAAGGGGATACATGGGTGAAGCTGCAGGGTAAGGTAGTCGTCAGGAACTGGTATTCTGAGTCTTTTTTACTTAAGCTGCACTAGTCCACTGCAGCGTGCAGGGCCATGCTGTGATAAGATTTGATATTCAATACCTTCTATTTCAGGTGGCAAGAAAATCATGTAGCCTCCTTTCCATGGGACCCCAACAAAGACACAGAGATCATCATGCTTCAGTGCTGTCCTTGTACAGGTGATGAAACCAAAGAAGTGAAGTGACTTTGTCCAAGGTCAAGTAGCTCCTCAGTACCAGGTTATGGACTAGAACTCAGGGGTGTTGTGTTCCAGAGCTTTCATTTCATGAATGACAGATTGTCCTTACTTATTGTCAGTTCATTTCTCCACTCAACAGACATTTATTACATGCCTCCTACATGCCAGGGATTCTGCAAGGTCCTGAGAGGGAAAAAAAATTCTAGAGGAAAAACAAAATAAAGTGATCTCTGACCTAAGACTTCACAATCCAATGGGGAAGTGACTTAATGTGTTAAGATATTGGCAACACAATGATAAATACCAGAGAAGGGTATGTTCGAAGAGTTTGGGGAGCAGAAAAGAGAGATCTGTTTACATCGAAAGCAACGCAGAATATTTTTCCCTTATGTGCTTGATTTTCCCAAGATTAATTATTTACTTTTGGAATTCTACTTTTGATCTTTGATCTAAATGGAAACCATTTAAGAAAGCACAACCTTCACATTTTTCTTATGAATGTGAGTCAAAAGCCATCTTATTTTTCTTTTTACATTTTCCCCTAAAGGTTTATTTATTTATTTTATTAGGTTTCTGTTTGGGGTTGAACTGTGCCCCCTCCCAAAAGATATATATTGAAGTTCTAATCCCTGGTACATCAAAATGTGATCTTATTTGGAAATAAGGTTTGTATAGAGATGACCCAAGTTATAATTAGTTCATTATGGTGATTCCTAATCTAGTGTGCCTGTTATCCTTGTTGAAAGGAGAAATTTAGATCAAGAGACACACATAGAGACGGCAAATGAGATGAAGAGAAGCTCCTAGAAGAAAACCACGTGGCTCTCACAGTGTATCCTAGTGTCAGGGAATGCCAAGGACTCCCCCGCCCCCAGAATTTTAAACTTCTTTAATTTTGGAATTCCAACCTCTACAGTTATTAGAGAATGAGTTTGTTTTAAGGAACCCAGTTTTTGTTATCTTGCTATGGCAGCCTTAGGAAACTAATGTGGCATTCTTGAAGAGTGACCAAAGACTGGAACTGATTTTCATTCCTAATACCTTGCCCCGAGATTTGGAGAGAAACACTGGCCTCTGTGTAGCCACATCTTTATAGGAACCACTCCTCTAGAGCTAGAATAAATAGATAGTTGCACAGAGATCTATGAAGGCTGAAAGGGGAATTGAGGTCATTCCTATGTCCCCACCTCCTCCAAATAACCATTAGCTTTCCTTCAGTAAGATTTTAATGTTGAACTCTTAATACTGTCACACAACTATCTCAGGAACATAAAACTTATACACAGATGACCAAACTAGTAACGCAAGAAACCCTTCTTCTCTTTGGGGTGATAATATGAAGCTTCTCTTGAAAAGGCTGGGCTTCTAGGTTTCTCATGCGAATTCTAACCTGGGTGTCATCCAAGTAAGCCTATGGTTTGAAGATTTGGATGACCATCACTGCCATACAGGATTTAGAAATTTTAAAACCATGAAACTAAGCTGGGTTCTCATGGCTTACATTACCAACCTCAGCGTTCTGTGCTCTGTGCATTTGGCCAGATGTGCAGCTTATACGACTTTTCTGTATGGCCATTTATGGAACAGAATATCTGAACAATAGCACTGTTTCCCTTCCTCCTGAGAGGAAGACAGGAGTTTATGTCAGGGACACTTTTGAAGTTCAACAAGTAGAGATAACACTTGGTAACTTTCAAAACTTTCTCCCACAGACTTATTTTTAATTGATGGAGAAGAATGTTCTATTCAACATCCTTTTCTGCAAGGTGTGCTATGTAAGCCACTGATGTCACAAGCTCATGGTAGAAATTTCTGGCAAGAATGAGGCTAGATGTCACCAGAATGGCCTGGGATCTAAGGACTTTGTCCCAAACACAGCCAAAACTTGTGCACAGTCCCTTGGCCATAGAGCCAGTTTGGTTTTTTGGGGTTTTAAAAACCCAAACTATTTTTAAGAGAAAGTAAGGTAGAATCAGCACATCATCAATAGCAGAGGGCTGGCACTAAGGATCTTCTCAACCACAATAACCACAAGAGGTGGTCTTAGTAGCAAGTCCTTAAAGGGCAATTACTTATTTGTTTTATCCAAGAGATCATCAAAAACTTGATTTATCTCTTCAGATAGAATTATCCTTTCCAGGTATATATCTGTTTAGATCCATAGATGATAGTATTTAGAAATGTAGGTTCACTTGAGATTTCATAAAGAGAAAGGCTTGGTGAGAATGGCCAAGTCCAACTTCATGCAGTTTATTCCACATACAACCAATGAGCCATCAGGACGTTATCAGGATTTTAATTAGCGTAAGACTCTGCTTTGTCCTCACTAGCAAACTGGTGACAATGTTTAAACTCTCTGCCTTTTTCACCAAGTGAAGCACACTGGAATCATGTTCCTTGGGACAGAGTCTTTTGGTAGGAGTTCCATTTTTTTCTGAGAAATGTAGTAGAATAATATATATATATGCCATGATACCATGCCATTCTGTATGCAGCACTACAACATTCTTGCCCTGTACTCGTAACATTTCAAAGGCATATTACAATTCAATTCTGTGTTGCATTTTAGCTCCCAAAGACCATTATTTTTCTAAGGAAACTTCCTCTCTTTTCATCCTTCTCTTTTTTTTCTTTCTTCTTCTATTCTTCTCTTTAATACTCTCTGAACATTCAATTCTTACTAAATACTATCCTGAGAACTGGATGTACCAAGATAAAAATAACCATATCTTTTGGGTTCCACTCAAAGTCCACAGTCTAGTGAAAGATATAGTCAGGAAAACAAAACACCATGCAGAAATGTGCTGGATGAGAAGTCTGTATAAACTGCGATGGAGATAACTAACACAGTTGGGGAATCAGGGACCTTTAGTGGAAAAGGTGTTGTTACATGAACAGAATCATTGAAGGGAGAGAAGGAAGGAGTGAGTGGAATAAGAACAGAATTATAAGCAAAATTATCTGCACTGTGATGGGCTAGCCATTCCTAATTCTGGTACAAGCTAGTGTCAATCACAGCTATGGTTATTAACCATCGTTGTGTAGGAGTCCTGCCTCTACCCTGCTGAACACCCTCCAAATATCCTCTCTGAATGTTCTTGCTTCCAGGGTACTCTCCCACAATTGTTTTTTCCTTTTTCATGTGAGGTTTGATCATCTCCTCCATGCTCTCAACATCACAATTGCACACATACTCTAATCCTGGTCTCTATGGACATGTTCAAGTTTGACAGGAGCCTCTGTCCTAGAAAAAAACATGAAGCCGAGAGATTATTTCCACTTGCCAGTCTATGGAGAACACACAGGGTTTCTAAAATCTCTACACAGGCATTGATGGATCCTGCAATATCAGCAGACCAGTGCAATCCATTGTGCCAAAGGAGATTTATCAATCTGTGGGCTCTTCCTAGACAACAGTGTTGAGGTCAGAAAGAACTTTTCCTGAAAAACTGTTGCATTTTGCTTAAGTTTATCAAGCCCTCAAATGTTCTCACATGTTTGTCTATAATGCCAAATGTGGGGCCTCTGCTAAAGGTCTCCACAGTGCATCAAAATTATGTTTTAAAATTAATTTTAAAAGTTCTTTTCGTTCAAAATACAATATTACGTCTTTTCCCACCACAAGGGCAAAATTAGATATCTAATTTTGGGTCTTGGAAGAAATCCAAGCAGGCTTTATTTGGCAAAATGCCTTAGGTCATTAAACCTTTTTTTTTCCAATAGGAACTAATTTAATATAATTCAAATATTTGACAATCTATTATATGAACAGGCACTGTTAAGGCTCTAAGGTAAGAGGGAAGGTGAAATGAATAATCCAAGGAGGTCACAACCCAATGATTAAAATAGATATTCACATTGCAAACCACACTGTAGATCCATGAAGATGTTTCTGTAGGAAACAGATAGGCAAAAACCCATCTTCTACTTAGTGCAATCATCTATAAGGCAAAACATTTCAATTGAGCATGTTATGATGAGATCAGTACCAATATCAAAGCTGTACGAGTCTGTGCATATACCTGCCTGAAAAAGAAGAATCTGAGTCCCAACTGGATCAACTTACTGTGTGGCCTAATACCAATTATTCACCCTCTTTTTGCCTTTGTTTTATTTTGCAACCATACAGCTATGTTTTGCATATGAGGTGTCCCTGCCAAAGCTCTGTTAAAGTAGAAAATATTTAGAGGTGAAATGATCAGATCATGAGATCTATAACCTAATCAGTCATGCCAGTTTGAATGGGCGGACAGGTTGGTAATGGCAGGCAGGTAGTGTTGGCTGGAGGAGGTGGGTCACTGGGGTCATGCTCTGGAAGGGCTGAGGCCTGTTCTTCTGTCTCTCTCTGCTTCCTGATCCTGCTTTAAGCAGTTCTCCTTTGTGGAGCACTTCCCCCATGCTGTGCTGCCTCACCCTGGACCCAGAGCTGTGGAGTTGCTGTCTATGGGTTGAAACATCTGACACTGTGAGCCCCCAAATAAATTTTTTCTCCTCTAAGTTGTTCTTGATGGATATTTTGTTCATAGGGACGCAAAGCTGACTCAAACATAAGTTTTAATGTGAAATGATAAAATTGATTTTATACGTTGTTGAGAGGATTAAGTAACACATAGGAACAAGGGCTTTGTCAACCATAGAGAACCCTTTTAAAACCCCTCTAAGTGGAAAAAACATCTTACATTCTACTTTAGACAACATAGTTAAGAGAACTCATTGGATTATGGTTCTGACCTGGTCCAATCCCTTCTCCGTGGTATGTCCAGTAGTAGAGCAATGGTCAAGCCTGATGGTCCAGTTCCTGGGTGCTTTAAAAGTGTGGTGTAAAAGCAGTAGATAGCATTCCCAGGGTTTCCATTTTTCTGGGGTTAACTGTATTGCATGGAAGGCAGTAGCAAATAATATCCTGTTCTTAGGTAAATTTATGTTACAGAACATCTTCTAGGGCTTTTCAAAATGGTCCTTGGAAGCTGTGAGATGGAGCATGATGTTCCTAACTGCCATCCGAGGCACCCAGGCTGGCCTTTGTCCACTTCTTATTCTGTTGGCTAAACCAGAGCTCTCTTTGTTCTATTATGGCCATCAAACCCCAAAGCATTAGTAACTGTTGAAGATTTATGACCTTCTGTATTGCACCAGTATTAATGAAGCTTGTTTCTCTTCCAAAGCCAGCCTGTGTTTTTGCTCTGGAGTCTCAATTATCTCTTCTTGTGATAGAAGCAAGATGCCAGGTAACATTTCATTGCTTCTTACCACCTCTCAGATAAATAGGGACCAACATAGCAAGAAAGAGCATCAGCTTCATTAGAGGGCTTTGAGGGACACCAACTGAAATGCTATCTAAATCAGCTGGAGGAGGAAGAGGGTGAATTATAAGAAGCAAGATGACCTGCTGACGAGAGTCCTATCTCCATGAAAACAGATGATTCTGTAGGTTTCTGAACAGATGGATATTCATCTTACATTATCCTGAGGCAACTGGCAAATGACTCTAGCTGAACAGTTTAAAACAAAGGTGAAAAATTATTCTGGTTCAGCAAAACCTCTATACCAACTTTTTTCTTGGTCTTCTCTAAAGAGTCACTGTGAAATACAGAGTATGATAGTTTCCTTCGGTCTGGGGCCACTGAAGCTCTGGAATAAGCCGGGAGGACCTTTGACCTAGGAAACAATACTGACCAGTCGACACCTGACCTGTGTTTGGTTTTTGCAGCTCTAGGCCTGCAGATTTAAAGGTAGCATTGTGGAGATTCAGTCTTCATGGCCAGTCAATGGAATCTTTTTCTCCTCCCCAGAAGTGGATAAGTAAGTCCAGTTAAAAGAGATAATTTGGTGCCCTCCAGTGGCTAGACTTGACATCCTCACTCTTGACCTCTCAACCTCTTTCATGCACATGGGAAGGTACAACTCAATACATTTCTGGAAGGTTCCTTGGTTGGGTGCATAGAACTTCCACTCTCAGCGCACTAATCCACCAGTTTCTCAATGCTGTGTAGAATTTGAATGATCAGGAATCAAGGGATCAACAAATCAAAGGCTCATCTCAGTCTTTTCTTTGCATGAATATCTAAAAAAAGTGACCACCAAATATAGCCATTTCAGTGTCAGCACATTGCTTAAAACTGCACAGCCTTAGAAAACCACTTATCGTTTGGACCCATATGTATTTTCCATTGAATCAGGGTGTGTGTGGCTGCATGATCTCTAGGGTCCCATCAAATATCATCACCCAGTGATTATGAAATCCCAGGGAAGGGAGGAATGTTTCCAAATGACTTTTACACTTCAACACTCAGTAGAATGGCTCATACTATTTAGAAAACTTATTTTGTCCTAAGGGTTTAGAAAATAAGTTATAATGAAATGCCCACTTATGTCACACGTGGCATAAGTAAGCATGCATCCAACAACTAAGGTTCCCACTGGCCCTGCACCTTAGGATAATTAGAGTCACTTTGAAAACTCTCCAAAGGAGAGCGTTGGTATTTCCTTGCTTGACCAGGATGGGGAACAGATAACTACATATTTAAAGCACTTAGTGCTTGGTACACAGTGATTTTATAGATTAGTAAACTAATGAACAGATGAGTAGAAAATAAAATAAAATGTTTTACCTCCCTTAATGCATATTCAGAGAAAGCAGCTACGTTTATAGTATAAAGACCTAGAAGAAAATCATCTATATGTATCTAAAATGACCTTGACTCAACTCTTTGGCCATGGCAAATTTTATAATTAGAGACCCATCTGTTCCTTTGGGTAACAATTGGCTACCTCCAGAGTCTGTTTTTTTTTTTTTTTTAAGAAAAAGATGACTGAGAAGAATAACACTGTGTAGCTGATAGCAGAAAGTCGATAAAAGATTGATAAATGGATACAGGAATGTATCAAGGTATTAATAGTCATGGGAAATTTTGAAGATGTTTGTTTGAAAATGACTAGAGGATCAGTCCCAAGAAGGGAGAAAGAAAGTGAGAAGAAACTGACAGGGGTTGTAGACTACTGTTGGTGGTAACCCACAGAACACGAGAGAAATATAGAAATGGGGGCATTGATTAGCAGGAGAACATGTGTTGACCCTAGATTTGCCCTGCAAAAGACAGTAGCTATTAATGGCATGTGATCATTGAACACTTGAAATATGACAAGTTCATACTGAGAAGTGGTCATAGTATAAAACATACAATACTTTTTGCAAAAAGAGCTGGTGAAAAAAATGAGTTTTGAAGACACAATGCAAAAGATGTAATAATCTCAAAAATAATTTTGAACTGCAATTTCTGAGGCCAGAGACAATGGTGGTTTTAATTGAGATGTAGCAATGATGAGAAATGGTGGGATGCTGAGTATATTTTGAAGTTAGCACCCATGAGATTTGCTGACAGACTGAATGTGGGGTGTGAGTGTAAGGAAGCAAGGATGACTCCAAGGATGGATCTGCCATTAATCGGGGTGAGGGAGTGTGTGGGAGGAGATATAAAGAAGTCAAGCCTTAAGATATTAAGTGATTCACCCAAGGTCATACTTGAAAGTCAGAGGGAAACAGAGTTGTTTGAATTGAACTATCAATTCAATTGAACTTGGAGATCTGCTGGTCCTCTTTGCTTTGTGCTTTATAGATACACAATTGGGGTTCTAAAGAAGGGAAGTAATTTGCTCAGAGTCACACAGCAAATGAAGAACAGAGGCTCTAGGATGGATTTCCTGACTGCTAGACTTGTTCTTTTATGCTATTGCACATTAACATTAACTACGTCCTTAAAGGCATTGAGGAAAGAAGAATCACTAGAGACACTTGGGGAAACTCTTAAAACCCTCAGTAAAAGCATATTGTAGACTCTTGAATGTTGGTACTAGTTAGATAAATGGCTGCCCCACTTGAATTTGGAATGAATGAAATAATCTTGTCTTTAAAACTTATTTAGGGTCAAGGTGAGCAATGGTATCTATCCCTTAGTGGGAAAAAGTCTCCATCAAGCATAACAAATTTCATCTTCAGCCACAAGAAATCTCATAGCTTAACTCAGAGTGAGAGAGACAGATCAACTAGAATAAAATAGAATACAAAGGCCCACATTTTAAAATTTTTCCTCTTAAATGAGAGCTTAGGGGCTGGGGATGTGGCTCAAGCGGTAGCGCGCTCGCCTGGTATGCGTGCGGCCCGGGTTCGATCCTCAGCACCACATACAAACAAAGATGTTGTGTCCGCCGAGAACTAAAAAATAAATATTAAAAATTCTCTCTCTCTCTCTCTCTCTAAAAATGAGAGCTCAGTGTGTTAAAAGAGTTGTGGTGATTTATCTCTTTGAATGTAAGATCCCAATATATTGTGTCATTTTCCCCATTGATATTTTTCCTAAAAGTTCTACTCTGCATGGTTTCTAGTGATATATAAATATGCATATTTTTTGACTTTTGGTGTGAGTAAACTATTGCCACAATAATGTTGTGTAACAAACCACACCAAAGATTAGAGGCTTCTGTAATGGAGACTCTGGCTAGCTTTTGTCTCCATTTCCTGGGAGGTAGCCTTTAGGTCCCAGTAATTTCCCAAGTGATAGGCATGTCATTGTTATTTATAGTAGACCCTGACACATTTTATGTTTCACTTGAGATAGAAGCTGGTGAGTACTGGGTCATGAGCTATCAGCCTGACCTCTGGGGAGAAGAGGCAGACTGTACATTGAGCCACAACCAGTGAGGATTCAATCATCCTTGCCTGTGTGGACACCAAACTTGGGTGGGCTTCCTGGGTGATAACCAGGTGCTAGAAGGGTAACTCATCCTGACTCCATGAGAGAGGACAACAGAAGCTTCCTGTCTGGAAGCCTCCCAGACCTCATTCTGTGTCCATACATTTGTCTGGTTCTCTGCATATCTTTTTGCTGCATTTGTAAGTTTAACATTTTCTTAAGTTCTATGAATCACTTTACAAAATTATTAAATCTGAGGGGGTAGTAAAAGCTACTAATTGGATAGAAGTGAGAGTGACCAGGTAACCACCAACCATGTGGCTAGTATTTGAAGTTGAGCTGTCTTAAGACTTCACCTGTGAAGTTTGACCTAAGTTAGGTGAGTTTGGTATTTGGTGTCAAAAGTCATTACAATTACAAATATAAGCATTTTTATTTCATTTCAATCATGTTTCCAGGGTCAGCTGGACAGTTTTACTTCACACCGTGGTAGGACTTAGATCCAAGTGGCAGGTTTCATGTAGGTGTCTCATTCTGGATCTCAGGCTGGCAGGGTCAGAGACACCTGGACATGTGCTCTCCATGGTGGTGGCAAGAGCACAGAGAATAGGCCAACCACATAAGCACAATTTAAACATTTGCCCATATCTAACAACATTTGTTGATAAAAACAACCTGAAGGATTCAGAACTTTATGGGTGAGACAAAAGCTCAATCCTATCATGAGGTGATGGCAGTGGTATGGACATATCATTCTGCTGTGGGAAGAAATGAGATCATTGACAAATGTTCCATACACATGCTGAAGATGTGAGAGGAAAGAAGGCTTAGACGGCACCCCCAGAACAAATGGTCTTCAGTGCTGTCATCTAATAATTCTGATCCTCACGACCAGCGTCTCTTGGTCAGAACTTCTCCGTGGGAAGCACTCAGTGTCTGATTATTTACTCCCCAGCAACTCTCCTCTTATTTCACATGTGCCTATTCCATTAAAACAAAACAAAAACCAAGAACTCTACAGCAGAAAGGACCATCTTCAGATATTGTCTGCCAGTTGCTATCTATGTGACCTTGTATAAGTATATAACATCCAGGTGACTTGGCTTCTTTATCTGTAAAGTGAGCATATATTAACTATCTCACAGGATAGAGGTGACAACTCAATGAAATAGTATATTTAAACCCTTAGAATAATAATTGGGGCAGATCAAGAATTCAGTATGTATCAGACATTCTTCTAAGTACCTGTGTGCCTTAACTCAACCCTAAAAACAACACTAAAAATGTGGGAATTTTGCCTTTTGATCATGCTCCATGTACCATGAGGATGAAACTGAGGAATGTAGTCACAGTCTATAGGAGGCAGAGATGGATTGTGAACTCAGGTAGTTTGGCAACTATGTCCAACTGCATCTAACCCTAAATATGCTATACTGTCATCTCCAGAATTCAACAAATATTTTTGTGCTTGTTCTTGCTTTTGTTTGAGCACATTCTTTAGATCTTGCCCTTGCACACAGAGGCTTATAAAAGGTTTCCTTTTGAATACATTCAACAATCGTCATAAGAATACTTTAAGTAAATGTATTTTTCTATCTGTTTACGCTCATTTATTTCTACTCCACTTGGTTACAGATGGAGTTTGATATCTCTTGATGAAAAAATAGACAATATGACAAGAAAAAAAGTATGGGCTTTATCTTAGAGATTTTTTTTTCTAAATATTAAGAAATTCTTTTAATGTTCTCCCATGGGTTCTTACAAGGGAGACATGGGTGATATTATGGATATGCTATGATACGGCTACTGCAATTACAGTGGCAGGTATCAATAGAACTCTTCTTGAAGTGTCTCTCCACTCAACCAAAGGGAACAGTGCCAAAGCACACTATTGTGAAATTAATTTCATCAGAGGCCAAGTTCAAGCAGAGGGTTGTAAAGCCCAGTAACCCAGCTTGAAGCATCTAGCAACAATTATTCCTCATACTCCAAGTGTAATAAGGAAGAAATGATTGATTTTTTAATAAGGACATTGGAATTGTGCGTCCAAATGTGTGCTGTCTTTCTGAGTCATCCTCTTGGGAGGTAAATCTATGTTCATGATGCTACTGTGACTCAAAACTATTTTTGAAAAAATCTGCATTTGGTGCCAGTTTAAGGAATCAAATAACACCATCAGTGTCACTATTTTGTAGTCACAAATTGTATCACTTAGATTTATCACCAGCCACACTAACCACCATATTCTTATCACCCAAAGAATTATCACATACTTTGGTTTTTATAAAAATATGAAGTTACCTTTAAAGAAAGTATACTTGCTGCCAATAAAAGTGATCAAAATAATGTTGTTGGAGTTTTAAAATGCCAGTACATAATGTCCCTATCTTCCCTCGCTGAATTTCGAACCAACTTAGAAATGGATGTAGGAGTAGGATAATTATAGAGCAATTTACCATGTTTATAATATTAATGCTGATTGAGATCTGTGTAAATGTAAGCTTGCTACTCACCAACCCTGACTAAATGACCCACCCAGTCATGAATTGCCATGTCACCAGGAAACCTCTTGGGTAGGTGCAGTTTTCTCCCAGATGGGGATCAGATCTGTGTGAACATCTTGGACAGGCCACAGTAGCTGTCTTGCAATAACCCAGGAAGGAGAGAGAAGACAAGAAAGACAGTCTTCAGGGCTTTCAGGAACTGTAAATTCATTTCAGTTAAATGCACCAATTAAAGGCATCTAACTAACAGGAAACTCACTCTTCCTTCGTAAGAGATCTTGCACTGAAATAAGCAATTAGATCTCTAGCTAATATTATCTTAAAGAAATGTGAGACCAAGGTAAAGGAGGTTCCTCAAACTGATACCCTCCAAGACTCAAGTTGTAAAGAGGTTGTGAACAACGGCTCCAGTACTGGAATGAACATAGATCATCTCAAGGTGACTACCCTAAAGTTGAGAAACTTAACTGGTTGAATATAGTTTATCATTTGGGGAAACAGTAGTTGATATGGATATGTTTATAAATCCTGCACATTGCAGATATTTACCAAAGACAAGTAATAAAGTTATATACAAGGCTTGCAGTTTAGTTGAATTACACTTGTACAGAGCAAAAAATAAAACTCCAACAGTGAAGGATTCTGAGCACCCTTATAAAGGTTCTGAGGTGTAATTCCTCAGGCATCTGCTAGGCTAATCACGTCAAGACTCTAAAAATGTCAGAGATACACAGGGAGTCTCTATAGTCTGGTAAAATCAATGCTGGCAGGCTTAAAAATTTCCATGTCTTTAATCCCAGTCACTTGGGAGGATTAAAGCAGGAGGATTGCAAGTTCAAGGCCAGCCTCAGTAACTTGGCAAGACCCTGTCTCAAAATAAAACAATAGAAATGATTGGGGATGTAGCTCAATGATATAGCACCACCGAGTTCAATCCCAGTGTTACTACAACAACAACAACATCATCGCCATCATCATCATCATCAGTAGCAGCATCTAATCCTAGGTACAATGTTGCTCTACAAGTTGTAATTATTTGTAAATATTCCAAATGCAATTATGAAAGTAGATTTAGGGAAGAGAACAATCATGAGAAATTATAAGCAAGTCTACAATTTCTTTTATATAAAGATTTTTGATGCACCCTACATTTGATAAACTCAGCAGATATTTCTCTCTACAAACACACGCAGTTGTGTCACTGTGATCAAAATAACCAACAAGAACAATTTTAGAGGAGGAAAATTTTATTTTAGCTCACAGTTTCAGAAGTTTAGTCCATGGTTGGCTGACACAATAGTTTCGGGGCAGAAGTGAGGCAGAACATCTTGGCAAAATAGCATGGTAGAGGAGAGCAGATCAGAACCTGTTGAGCAGTAGTGGAGAGAACTCCACTCACCAGGAACAAAAGAGAAATCCCAAAATTACAACCCCAGGGATGTATTTCCTCCAGTCACACCCTACTTGCCTACAGTTACCAGCCAGTTAATCCATGTCCATGGATTAATCCACAGATTGATAAGGTTACAATGCTCATCTGATCATTTCACCTCTGAACATTCTTTCATTGTCTCACACATGAGTTTGGGGGACACCTCCTGTCTAAGCCATTACACGTAGTAACTGGAAATGTAATTTTTGAATTAGGTATTAATAATTTGATGAAGCCCCTGGAATGTATGTTTCAAATTTGATGCTGGCAGTTTATTTAAGATATCACCTAGTGTTGATAAATATTTTAAAACTTCTGAGTAATGGGGACTTATTGCACAGTTTTAGGGTCACCAAGTACTGATCATCTCCTAATGATTGTTAGTCTGTCTTTCCAACTACTGTTTCCCTCTATTTTTAACTCTACCCTACAGTTCTCATCTAGTCCCCTGTTTGATGTTTTTTCCACTTATACTTTGTTCATATGAGGGCATAGTTGGTATTGCACCACCTAGGTGATACAGATGTTACTCAGAAACAGGTACTTCCTTTAAGGGGATTATAATTTAAAAAGAGAAATGAACATAAATTACTTTTACCTAAGCAGAGCATAGTAAATTTCATGCACAAAGAAGGGAGAAAATGCTGTTAGAATTCAGAAATTGAAGTGGTTATTTCTATCTGTTAATATCAAGGAAGATGTCGTGGAAGAAGTAACATTTGAACTGGGTATTGAATAGACAGGACTTGAACCGGAAGACACAGGGAGAAGGAGATGTGGGAAACAGCATACCCCTAAACCTGGAAATGGAAAATTGTAATGCATTCCCTTAGATTAGGGTACAGTTGGTTTGCTAAGGGATATAATGAGAAAATTGGAAAGCAAGGGTAGGGTCAGATTTAAATGTGCTTGCATTCGTTTGCTTTTCTGTCTCCCTCAATTTTCATTTGGAATAGTAAAATAGGGAACTGACTGGCAGACCAGAGCTGTTGCCCATGCAGAGTAGTAAGGCATTATTATGAAAGATGCATAAAGTAGCAAAAACCTGAAGGTAAGGGGAGTGTTTGGAGGCTGTTGGAAATCGTGTTCTGGTATTGATTCAGAATTCTTTTGTTCCACTTACGGTTTGCACCTAGTACCTGTTAACACTCATACTGCTTCTTTGACCGACTGTTTTGTAAATTTCCTGCAACATGATTCAGATATTCACAGCCACATCACATGCTGAAATGCACCTTCCCTCAGTGCTTGTGCATACACACACACACCCATGCCCATGTGCACACACTCTCCCAGTCTCTTCTGGCCCAGAAGGTATCTCCCAGAAATGCAACTCTGTATTCTGTTAAAATACAGCTTGAACTAGGTTTATGCTCTCCTTTTCTTAAATATCCTTTTAAATTTCAAAGCTCAACCATCATGTTATCTCTTGTCCTGTTGACACACACAAGTTACATAGGATGCCAGGAATAGGTCATAGGACATCATATGAAAAACAAGACATGAAGTTCTTCTGCGTAGTGCTAGGAAGTGCACATATTCAAACAACATTTTTTTTTTTTCATTTTAATGATGGGGCAATATGAATTTACTCTTAGATTCTTTTACTTTCACTCAAAGTACTTAACCCTAACCAGAGCATCTAACTTTACTTTTCTTGCAAGACCATGCCATGCTTACTGATCTAGTTATCTAGCAAAGGGCTGGGTGTGCGGCAGGTACACCCACAACTGATGGGTTGAGTGAATTAAGGAATGACAAACGAGTGAATGACTATTGGTTTGGAAATATTTTGTAATGTTATGAAAACATCATTTTGTTAGGCTGTTTGTATTTCAGCCTTGGCCATACATTCTTCCAATTATCTCCATTTCTCTTTTTTCCCCCTTATTATCTTGAACCACTTCTTCAATCCTTTCCTTTGCTTTTCTGTCTCCCTCAATTTTCCACTTCCCATTTAAAGAGCATGATGAATATTAATTATGTTTTAATATACAAAAAGAGCACCCTCATTGCCTTTGATTTTTCTTTGAGTTGCCCTTACTCTTCTCTATGTCTCTTTTGATTTCTCATTATTTTTTGTGAAGCTCAATCGATGAGCCCCTTTTCTCATTTTATCTCCTGACTTCTTCTTTTTGCAGCTGCCTTTCATTTCACTTTCCTTTAACTATTTTTTTCTCAAATTGTTTATGGTCATATCCCTCACTTTCTACAGATAGCATCTAAATGCAAATAGTTCCCAGAAAAATCACAGAGTGGCAGATGAAAATAATGCTTTGAAATAAACACTGTATATTCAATTGGTTCCCAAATCAGCATCAGCTAAACAAATGCCAAATAGCAGTCCTTAGAGACACAAGATTAGTATGTTTTGAAATAAGAAGTTATCTTCCCCATTTCTTTAACTTCCCCTTTCTTTCTTTTTTTTCTTTTAAAATACCATAAAGGATTCTTACAAATTACAAAGGAGTCTGTTAGCTGAAACTTTTGGCTTCTTATCAGAGAATGCATGTGTGACTTTAGACAAACAGATAAACACATGCGATCAGGAAGGGGGGACACATCAACTTGACTTGCACACTAGTCAATTTAGACCAAAGAGGGGCAGGCTCTTTATGCCATGAAGACCTTTTGTGAACATATGTGCCTCATGAAAATATTCCCCAAAGATTCAAACCCCTGTGAATAAGCAGTGCACTTCATTAAGGTAGACTTTTCTTAGTTTATGATGGAGTCAACAGGAGCAAAGGATACTGGATTTACTGTTTGACAAAAGGAAAATTTGAATCCATCAAACAAATCTGAAATACCATTTTTGTACTTACTCACCTGGTGGTTTAGGCAAAATACAACCTGTTTGAGCCCCAATTTCCTCATATGGAGATGGGGTGAGTACAAATCATTTGAAAGGGTTGTAGAAGGGTGAAACAGCTGTGTCTATAAAGGGCTTATGGGAATTCCTAACATTTCTGTGATCCATGACCTGTGACAGTTACACTACTTCCATTACAACTACTAACAAATCAAAATAACTACATAAATGTTTTTCTGGAATACACAGGATCTTTCTCACTTTCTTGCTGTTGCACATATAATCTCTTTAACAAAAATACTGTTACCCCAGTTTATCATTTAAAGTTAAAAACTTTTATTCATCCTTTGAATCCCATCTGTTGAGAATCCTAGTCAGCTGTCACCCAGAAGACCCTAGGAAGTTTTCCCTGACCTTCTTGTGGGCAAATAGAAACCAATATCTACCTAGTCTTTGGGGTGGGTATCAGGCACTAGGAGCTATGGAAATGATTGGGAGCAGAGAGTAACACAAAATCATATGGAGCTTCCATTCCCAAGGAAGACATGGGCAAAAATAAAATAGAATAAAAGAGAGCCATCAGTGCCATGGAGAAAATAAAGCAGAACTCACAGAATGTCAACTCTTGGTGTGGAGGTAGCTTCAGTTTAAACAAACTAAGTGGCAAAGATAATTTGAGCAAAGATGTGAAAGAAAAGAAAGAATAAAATTCTTGGAAATTGGGCCAAGAGGCAGAGTGATGGTATAACAGGGGTTCACTTGATGTTTTGACTATATCCCTTGAGGCTTTGAAACTTACATGTTTTTTTTTTCTTTTTCCCAATCTTCTTTTCCCTACACTTCTCCTCCCTTATCTTTTTTTCCCCTGATCTTCTCCTAATCTCATTTTTCCTGACCTTTTTCCTGATGTATCCCTAGTCTCATTTTATTTGAATCACCTCTATAAAAGCCCCCTATTCCATCCGATGGGCAGAATCACTGTCTTTGAGACAAGAGTCCCTGTGTTTCTCTTTTGCTAGAAAAGCAATAAACCTTCGTTTCCCTTTTTCTCAAAAGAATATCCTCACTATTTGTTTGGTATCAGAGACAAGGACCGAGGTTTTGTCGACAATGGAAAAGTGAAGATATTCTAGACAACCACTTTCCTTTGTACTCTTTTTAAAGAATGTCTACTTCTATTAATGCATCCATTAAAATGTTTTATAACTATTGAGTGTTTAAATCAAGTGTATTTATATTATGTGAATTTGATATTTTCTAATTATGTATTTAAATATCTCACACTATGAAGGAAGGGATTTTCTTATTCATCTATGAAGTCCTGTTATGAAGTGACTTGGTTTTCAGTGGATGCTCAAAAATGTCCATTCAATTAAATTTAACAATAACATGAATCTTCCTGAACAGAGGGTGCAGTGTTTCAGCTTCTAAAACAGTTGGGCAACTTTGAAAGGTCTAGGACTCACACCTGTAATCACAGCAACTTAAGAGACTGAGGCAGAAGGATTCCAAGTTCAAGGCTAGCCAAAGTAATTTAGTGAGTCCCTCTCTCAAATTTAAAAAATGAAAAAAAGAACTTGGGATCTTAGGAGGTAGCTCAGATGATAAAGCACTCCTGGGTTTAATCTCTAATACCAGGAATAAAGGAAGTTCTAGAAGTCAGGTGGGGTGGTAATTTGCTGTTGGTTCATGAGCAGTGACCAGTGCCACATTCCTCTAGTGCCTCTTACATGTATTTCCTTTGTTTGTTTTTCTTGCTAAACTGCTTCCTCAGAAGTTACTCTCTAATCAGAAGGTATTTGAGATGTGGCTGTGTCATTTGGCATTATATAGTAAAGCAGCAGTTGGTAGATGCTAGCCTTGTTGTAGCTGTTCTCAATTGTTCTGCTATTTGCATATTGGAAATGCAGCCATGGCTTCTTGTGGTTGCGAGGGACCTAGTAGCAGCTAGCATGGGTGTCATAACTTCTATGCCTACAGAACTGGGTGGGTGACATTCAGGATTGTGGCTATGGCTAACAGGGAGTGATGCTTGTCTAAATATGGCAGGCAACTCAGAGCCAGCCCTTTGGTATCATGGTGCAATCAATCTTGAGTGTTTTCCGTGTGTTCTGTAGCAGCTATAAATCTAATTATTAGCTATAAATCTATTTCTTATCGTTCAGTAAAATATTATTTTTTCAATTTTTTTTCCATTTAATTTTTTTTTGTAAATTTTTTAAGTTAAAAACATATACCAAAACAAAATGCTAAACAAAACACCTGGGCATTAGCCCCTGTCTGTCATTTGGTTGCACACTCCCTTTATATTAGTAGAGAAAACGACAAGCAGGAGAACCTAAGGCCATGATCAGTCACAGTGAGGCAGAGGCAGAGTCAGGACTAGAACCTGCAGAAAACCAGGCCACTATGGAAATCATTTTTTTTTCTCAAGTGCTGATAATGTCTACTGCCTTTAAAATAAATACGTAGCTCTGATATTCACATGTATTCCTAGACATCACACATCCTTTTGCTTTCAGTTTGTTTGAAGGTTGAGTGTAGAAACAACTTCTGTTACATCTAAGATCAAAACATCAGGATTTGGAACATTTGTGTGCTCATTAGAGTTAGTGTCAAACGTGTCTCCCTGACTCACACCTACCTGCCATTGAAGGGAAAGCGTCTTATCAACTATTTATGGTAGACCCCAGGGGTTTCCTCTCCAGAGATCCAGAGCATGTAATTTTCACCACTGCGTGGCAACCGCTGTGTTTCCTCCACCTCTGCCTCTGCTCCCGAACGACCCTGGATGTGTCAGTCACTGGCATTGATGTGGCTGTGGGTTTTGCTATCAGCTTCCTGATTCTTAAATTGCTCCAGGACACTGCCTTGCGACACCAGCAGCATGCTGGGAAAGCAGGAAATCCTGTCCCCCTGCTCCAATGCCCTTTATATTTTGTTGTAAAGATCCCAGGAAATCTTTGTTGTCCTCCCAAAGTCACAGAATGCTCTGCATGTGTGTGTGTCCACACAGGTATGTGACAAGGAGAAAGACAGAGTGAACATGCATGCAAGAGAGAGAGAGAGAGAGAGAGAGAGAGAATATCTGTCAGTTTTAATTTATAGCTAACATGATCATGAAAGATGATTGAAGACCAAAGGAAAATGATAATGACACAATATCAATTTTTATTGGATTTTTTAAAGGATTCCAATTTTTATAATTTGAAGAAATGTATCAGTTGATTATTAATGAATGGATTTATTGGTCAATATTTAGGTCTTAGGTTTATCTAAGGGTAATTTGTATTAACAAAATTTATCCTCTTATATCAGAGTGGATAGTTGAATAAATTTTGAAAAATGTATAGTTATAGCCATAATCAAGGCATGGAACAATTTCTTTCCCAAAAAAGTTTACATATGTACTTCTATAGTCTATCTTCTACCCTCTGGCCGTCAGTTATATAATCTGTGTTCCTATAGTTTTGTCTTTCCTAGAAGTTCAGATAAATGGATTCACACAGTATTAGTGTTTTGTGGATGACTCTCTTCACATAGCATAATGCCTTAGAGATTCATCTACAATGTTGCATTTATTAATAACTTGTTCCTTTTTCACTGTTGAGTGGTATTGTATTGTATGAATATATGATAATTTGCTTATCAGTTGTTAGAAGTTTGAGTTGTTTCCAGATTTTGGCTATTATGAATATAGTTGTTATGAATAATCACATACAGGTCTTTGTGTAGACAAATGTTTCCATGTAATTTCTTAGAATAGGTTTGCAGTGTTATGTGATAAATGTAGGTTTTACTTAAAAGAAATAGCTAAAGCTTTTCCAAAGTGGCTGTGCCATTTTGCCTACCAGTAATACATGAGAATTAGAATTATTCCATACCTTCATCCACATTTGGCATTATCAGCCTTTTAAATTTTGGATATGTGTGACAGCTCATTTTTTTGTGTGTCATCCTGACTGAGCCATTATGCCCAGATATTTGATCACAATTTTGGATGTTTCTGTGAAAATATTTTTGCATGATATTCCATTTAAATTGTGGATTTTAAGCAGATTGTTTCTGTAATGTTATTGTGACAGCGCATTTATGTGTTTATACACATGTTTACATTTATATGTATACACAGTATACATACACACATCCAGGTAGTTCTGTATCTCTTGGGAACTCTGATATAATATTTTAGTAAGTTATGATGATATTATGATTTTAAGTAATTTAATGACTAATGATGGTTAATATTTTTCTGCTAAATGACATTTTTGAACATTTCCAATGTGCTTAATAACATTTGCATATCATCTTTAGTGAAGTGCTTGTTCAAGTATTTATCCTTTTTTTTACATATTCTGGATTTTTTATATACATACAAATCTTTTATTTGATATGTGCCTCCCAATTTTTTTCCATGTAATTGGCTTGTACTTTCATTTTTTAAACAGTGTTTTTAGAAGAAAATGTTTTAAATCCTGGCCTAGCTTTATCAGTTTTTGTTTTATGGCTCACTAGTTAGGTACTGTTAAGGATACTTTTCACTAACCCAAGTTTGCAAAGAATTTGCTTCTAGAAATTTTATAGTTTTTACGTCTCACATTTAGGTCTATGATCCATTTAGAGACAGTTTTGGCAAATGTTATAAGATGAGGGTTGAAATTCACTTTTAAGCACAGGGCTGCTCAATTGTTCTGGTACCATTGTTAAAATGGCTATCTTTTCCCTATTGGATTGCATTTTTATACTTCAGAAGAATCATTTAATTGTATTTTTACAGGTCTATTTATTAATTCTTCATTCTAGTCTACTGAGCTGTGTTTCTATCATATAGCAAAGATACCGTAAATGTACACTGAATCTTGAAGATAGCTGGTAGAAACATTCCAAATTTTTCTTTTTCAAAATTCTTTTGACTATTATATGTCCTTTGTATTTGCATATATATTTTAGAACTGTCTTGTAATTTCTGTGAAAATATGGTATGATTTTTGACTGGGATTATCCTGAATCTGTAGAAGCGCTTGGGAGGATGGACATTTTATGGCCTTTATCTCCAGTTTTTTGCACTGTCTTTCACCCACTAGTAGCATTGCTCCAGATGTGGGACATCTGTGAAGAGTTAAATGGAGCAACACATGCACCACTTATGACAACTTGAAATAAATAGTACATTTTTAGTGTTCTGTTCTTCCAAGAAAAGTAATGGGTGAGTGATTAGAGTTCAAAAAATATACATATTCACATACATATTGATATATGCAAAATATATGAAGGATATATAATCTCTTGATTATGATTTTCAACTTATTTTAATACACTTGTGTTAATTTCATTGATATATTCAAAGGATTCATAACTTGAGACTTAATGGGTTCCTTTCTAGTAGCAACGATCTGCATATATTTTGATAAATTTATCTTTTAAGTATTCCATGTTTTTAATGTTAT
This sequence comes from Marmota marmota marmota, assembly GCF_001458135.2. Taxonomy (NCBI): domain Eukaryota; kingdom Metazoa; phylum Chordata; class Mammalia; order Rodentia; family Sciuridae; genus Marmota; species Marmota marmota. The sequence continues at coordinate 17,087,304 of NW_026000108.1, forward strand.
CATAATGGTATTCTAGCTGGGCATGGTGGCCCATGCCTGTAATTCTGGTGGCTTAGGAGGCTGAGGTAGGAGGATCATTAGTTCAAAGCCAGCCTCAGCAATGGCAAGGCACTAAGCAACTTTGTGAGATCCTGTCTCTAAATAAAATACAAAATAGGGCTAGGGATGTGGCTCAGTGGTTGAGTGTTCCTGAGTTCAATCCCTGGTTAACCACCACCCCCCACACATATTATAAATAAATGGTATATGAAAAATATTTTCTTCCAAATGATCCCTTTGAGTGTAAAGAAAGGCAATTGCTTTTAATACATAGATTTCTGTTTTGTAAAGTTGCTATACTGACAAATTCTAGTGGTTTTAAATTTTCTTAAGATTTTCTACACCTGATTTTTTTGTTTGTTTGTAAATAGCAATAGCTTAAAGCTTTACAACTATTTGAGTATTTAATTAATTCCTTAAGCCTTTCACCACCCAGTATAATGCTATGTATGGCTTTGGTGCATATGTGTTTTATCAGGCCAAGGTTCCTTATATTTGATATCACTGGGAAATTTTACCATGATATTAACTTTTTGTCAAGTGATTTTTCTGCATTTATCAAGATGATCACAAAATTTTCTTGTTTTTTGTTTATTCATACTGTGGATGACATTAATTGATTTTCAAATATTGAACCAACCTTGCATTCCATGATGTATTACATTTTTTATAAATTGTTGGAGTTAATTTTCTACTTTTTGTTAATGATCATTGTGTTTATGTTCCTAATATATGTTTTTCTTGTATTACTTTTACCTGTCCTGGGTATCAGGATAGTATTAATTGTATAATAAGAATTGTGAAGTTTTCTACTTTATCCATTTCATCCATTTGTGTGAATGCTCTGTGAATTATTTCTTCCTTAGCTATTTGGTAGATTTCACAAGTGAAGCCAAATAGACTGAGGGAATCTTCTTGCTAGTCTATTTATATTTGCTTGAGACTTTGTGTCATCAATTTAGTTTTAATAAATACAGGGTAGTTATATTTTCTGTTTCTTTTGGAATAAATTTTGGTCATTTGTATATTTCAAGGAATTTATCTGTCACATCCAAGTTGTCAAATAAATGACTATCTTAATATCTCATTATTATCCTATTATGTCTATAAAATTAGGTCTTTTTTGGGTAATTTTTGTCTTCTATCTTATTTTTAATTTTTTTTATTGGCATAAATAGTTTTTTAATTGTATTGAACTTTTAAAAATCAAATGTTGATTGCTTTATCTCTTCTATTTCATTTTCTAATATTTTTTCCTCTCTCTTACTTTGGGTTTGGTTTATTTTTCTTTTCAAAGTTTCCTGATTTAAAATTTTTATTCTTTTTAATGCAGACATCTCATGCTGGAAAATGCCCTTTGAGCATTATTTTAGAAGCATTCCCACAAAATTTGATGTGACATATTTTAATTTCATTCAGTCCAAATTATTTTCTAATGTTCAGTGTTTTTTTTTCTGCTTTGGCTACATGTACTAGTAAATATGTGAGTTTTATATTCCTACCATTTGGATACTTTCTTGTATTTTTCTGTTGTTGATTAGTTAATGACACATGAACAGAAGATACATTTGCATGATTTCAGTTTATTTATATTATTTGAGATTTTTTTTGTTTTGATTTTCAGAATAATATCACATCTTAGGGAATGTCTGTTTGCCATTGAAAAGAAAGTATATTCTCCTGTTGTAGAGTCACTTGCTCTATAAGTCTCAATGATTTCAAGTTATTTCATAGTATTTTTCATACATTTTAAATAGTCACTGATTCTTTGTCTAATTGTTATTTCACACACTGAAAGGAATATTGGAATCAGCAACTATTGTCCTTGATATGTCTGTTTTTCCTTTCAGGTATATCTGTTTTGCTAAGTATTTTTTATCTCAATTATGTTTATAGTAATTCTTTGCATATGGCTGCTAGTGTGAATAAATAGTATTATTATCTCCACTTTGCAGATTAGGAAACATACATATGGAAAGGTTTTATTGCTTGCCCAATGACATACAATTCATATGTAGTGTAGATGAACCTAGCCATTCTGACTCTAGAACTTACATTTGGTAAAATATTAAATAAAACGAGAATGAATAATAACTATGTTTTTTATATAAAAGAGGGCAAGATAAAGTAGGAAGCCAATAGTAGATCTCAGTATGTGGGAGTTTATAGGTGATTTGTTTTTTTCTTTTTTACAGTTCTAAGTTTTATAACTCATGATTGTTATGAAAAGTCAAAAATGTAATTGAATCATTATTTGCTTTTATTCACAAAAGTAATTAAAAAGAAGGAAAACATTGGATACACACATTTTTGCAGATTACTATTTATCTGAATAATAATTTGTTGTAAGATATATAACCAAACCTTGATTTCTTTTTAAATTATATATTAATTTGTTATAAATAAGTTTGTGTAAGTGCTATCGAGTGTACTCTCTCATTTTATTCTGATTATTTCCTTGTATAAATTCCTGGAAGTATATGACTAGCTCAGTTGTCAAAACAATCCTATTTATTTTTTGTCAGTTTTCTTTGTCTTTAGACTAGTTTATATAGAAGCTATGTTTCTGTAGAAAAAGATGCTACCAAATTAATTAATTAGTTGTTTTAAGAAACACTTTCTTGAGCCCTAGCAGACAGGAGATACAGAGTAATTTGCTCAACATAAGAATTTACATAGTTTTCATAGTTTAAACTAAGAAACCTATACCTAGTAGGAAGGGAGAAAAAAAGGAGATAGATTTTGATATCTCATTATTTTTAAAATATTTAAATAATAGCTATACTTTAGTATGTGATTTTATACGTACACCTAATATATTTTAATGTGACATGTACACTGACATAAGGTTAGATGAAATTATTTTAAAAATAGATTTAAAACAATGACTCTGTGCATATTAGTGGCCACACTTACCTCATTCAACCTTGAGAGCAGGTGGGCAAGGTCTGGTCAATGTCACAGAAACAGGAGATAGAGCAGTCCTGAGCCCATGAACACCAGACCCAGGATGACTGTGAATAAGTACTATTATTATCTCCACTTTGCAGATTAGAAAACATACATATGGAAAGGTTTTATTACTTGCTGAAATGACACACAATTCACAAGGTACTCAAAACATCCACATCAGAGCTACATATTATATCACCATTGGATTGACCTCATGTTCTGGGATTTCTTCAGATTTTTTCCTTTAATTTCTTAAAGGGAGACTCATATTTCAATTTCATATTTAGTCTTCCTAGCAAGAAGACATATGTTATCCTGTTTAAGAATAGTTGAAGAATTAGCAAAAATAAATAAATAAATTTAAAAATTCTGTTTTGTGATCAAGTAAACAGACTCATGTGTTATGTTTTTTTCCTCCTTCTTTCCTCTGTTACTCTCCCACTCTTTGCCCTTAAGTGCCTAGAATTTGTTTGGTTTTCATATGTTTGCAGTGACATTTATCTTTATCTCTGAATCTAATGCTACAAAAAAGAAAGGTCTACTTTGTTTTATTCATTAGAGGTTATTCTTATGACTAAAGATAATAAATCAAAATGAAATTCTTTTCATTTAGGCTTCTTTATTTCCCCCAGATGATATTATGAAATATCATCAGTACCTAGTTATCCCTGCAGGCTCATTATTGGGACTAATTCAGCCACATTTATCAGATAAATTGATGTTCTTCTTTAGGAGTTTGAGATGTGCAGGCTACTTTTTGGATCAATGGATATTTTTACAAGAAGAAAAGTCACTCCATTTTTTATAGTAAATATCCTCACTTTTCAGAGGTTAATTTTATTCAACTTTTGGTAGGTTGATACATATATACATGCACACAACTTTTGGTAGGTTGATTCATATATACATGCACACACACATACATACATATTAAGAAATACATCTATATAGGAAGACACATAGATAGATGTATAAGTGAAAATACAAGAACTCAGGAGCCATGTGCATCTACGTGTGTATGTGTGTGTGTGTTTGTATGTATATGTATATGTGAATATCTGCATATCTTCATATATGTATATCAGCCAGCTAAAAGTTGAAATATAAATATATACAGAGGCACACAAATATAAATATAATGAATTCTGACTTCTGAGATGCCCGAGGATATATTTAGTTTTGCTTTTAAACATGGAAGAAAGCATGGTAGAAAAAGTTTCTTACAGAAGTTTTTTTCCAGCTTGGTGCATGTTGACATAACATCTCTGTTGTTTTAAATGAGAACCTTGGGTTTATTTTTTAAATAACTGAGTTTGGCTTTTTGTTTCTGTATAAGTAGTTTCCTATTTTTTTCTTTTAGTTTTGTCTGTACAGGACATTATTTTGTACAGTTGCAATGCAAAAATTCTGCCAAAATGTAATACAAAAATTTGCCAGAGTAAATATGCTTATTTTTTTCCCTCTGTTTTGCTGGAGAGTTGATAAGCCTTTCAACCTTGCGTTGCATTCTCTTGCTGCATAACAAATCACCAACTTAGCAAATTACAGCGAAGTACAATTATTAGCCCATAGTTTCTGTGGGTCAGGAGTCTGAGCACAGCTTGACTGGGGTCTATATTAAGGTGTCCCAAGGCTGCAGATCAAGGTTTGACTAGTCTGAGTCCTCATCTGGAAGTCTGCCTTAGGAAGAATCTGCTTCCAAGCTCATTCAGGTGGTTGGCAGAATCCATTTTCTTCAGCTGTGTGACTGAGGGCCAGATGCAGGTTGCTGCCTGCTGGCTATGGCTGCCCTCAGCTCTGGAAGATGCTTGCCTCCATAGGCTTTCTTGCAATATGGCGGCTCACTTCTGTAAAATCAGTGGAGATTCTCTCTTCATCTGCTACTCTAGTTTGATTTAAAGTAGTGCAATCATAGGAATAATGACTCTTCACCTTGGCCATTTTCTTTTGTTTAGAAGTCAGTCATGGGTTCTGCTGGCACCCATGGGAGGGTCCATTTGGAGTGTGTCCACCCCAAACCCAGGGCTCTTCCTTTCAGGGGAAATTTTCCTTCAGTCTTGATTATTGGTTCTTTTTCTAATATTTCGCTTTATCTCATTGCAACAATGGGGATTCCTAGTTTTCTTAGGTTGGCATTCTATATTTCTGAGGCATTTTTTATAGGCTAGCATGAGAAATTAAATGGTAACCAGTTTAAATAATAGGAATTTAATGAAAAGAGTAGTTTAAAGAAACAAGGCGGAGTTGAACAGGGCTCTGGCAAAGGCCAGCCGGTGGCTGACCCAGGGAAAGGGAGGGACTCTTCTTCCGGTGGTCTTCACCTCTGATTTCCGCCTTGCTCTACAAGCTGCTATTTCCCCAACCTGACTTCATTTGCACCCATCCAGGTGCTGCTACGTGTTGGAGGGTTAAATCAGTGAGTACACAGAAAGCCATCGAGTTGGCAAGTGTCAGGTGACTAGCAACAACCGACACTTACTGGATTTACTGTCAGTTTTGTTATTGCTGCATCCTGTACAAAGTCCTGTTGCAGAAGAGGAGAGGCCCATTGCTACTTAAGGTTGCAGGAGGCTGAAGGGGCAGACTCACAGCTCTTCACTGTGGTTTTAACTTCTCCTCTCTTTCTTTTCACTAAATTTCATTGTTTCATTATTTTCTTGGGCATTGTCTAAGATCTTAAGTGTTTTCCTATCATTGATCCTACTTTCCCTTCTATCCATTTTACCATTTACTCATTTCAGTGTAGAGCTTGAATCCTTGGGTGATTCCATCTTTCTTTTCCCTAAAACTTTCTTTTTCCACGGTTTCTCTTTTCTTCTTCTCATCCTATGAGTCTTTTCCTCACAGTCCATTGTGTCCTGTGGCTCCAAGCTTTAGTTTTAACAAAGTCATACTTTTTGTATCCTCTCAAGGGTATAAAACATTTTTCCAAATATTTTTCTGGTTATTAAAAATAACCAGAGTCTTGAGAGTCATGGAGGTCATGGTCTTTTGTTGGTTTCTTGTCATCTAATGATTTCTTTTTTTCAAACCTGATACACAGCTGGTGCTGCCAGATCTCTAGCCACATCCCTGCATTCTTCACACCTCTGGGCAGCTCCATACTCTAAGTCCCTGGCATTGGGCACCTGAAGGCTTTCTGTGGCATGCTTAGGGCAGTGCAGGTGCTGGGGAGTTGGCATTCCTGGGAGTAGTCCTCACAGAAGTAGCTCAGTGATGGGATTAGAGTCCATCCAGCTTCATCCCCTCTCAGCACAACTCCAGGCACGCCCTAAGTTCTCTCCTGGAGGTTTACAGGGGTCTGAGAATAAATTCCCTGCAGCAACACTCAGTTGTTAAAGGAGCCTTCGTGTATCCCCTCTCTTACTTCCTCACTCCCTGACTGGAGCTTCTAGGACCCTCTCCCACGTGAGCTCCTTGCACTCCATCCTGTCTTGTTCTTCTACGGCAGAGCATCCCAAGTCAGTCATCTGTCAACACATCTGGTGAATGACTTCTTCTTGGGTGATGACTGAATCATGGTTTTAGATTTAATACTGGGAAGTAAAATTATGTTGTTGTTCACAATTTCACACAGATTTTCATCTGGCTTTGCTTCAGTTTGAGGTGGGATCATTTCCAGTCAACCCTCCCTGACAGTGAGCAGATAAAAGCCAGAAAATATGGAATCACCAGCAAATATGGAATCACCAGAAAAGGCTGTTCTCCAGCCTTTTCCCATCTTGCTCTCATTCATGGTCCTTATTTGTAGGGATTATGGGACATGGCATGTTATTCTATCTTCTCTATGATTCCCTTCTATTGGTTTCTGAAACTCTCCATCTTGGGTTGGATGCAGAGTAAAATGTATTCATGACATTTATGTAGGAACACATGAAAGGGCTGCACCCAGACAGGAGACTGACTGGACCTGGTTTTCTTATTAATTCGATTCTTTAATAAGTACAATGTGCCTGCAGTTATTGTGATCAAGAGGAAAAACACCATATCTGTCCTTAAGATACAATTTAGTGTTTCTCAACATGCAGTTCATAGACTAGCTACATCAAAATGATTTGGAAGACAGGTTTCTGGACCTCATCCCAGAACTACAAATTCATAATTTTGACAATTCAGGCACTTATTGTGAATTCTAAAGCTTGCGAATTACTGACACAGTGGTTGATGTATATTTTTTATTTCTTAACTAAGAGAATCTTAGAGAAAATGTATTCTGATCAAATCATTTTTCAATTTTAAGAAACTTAAATTTTTTTTGGTAATGGTTATAATCTTTAACATGATTTCATTGCTTTTAAAGAAACCCTTTAAGTACTGATTTCTCTGTTGGTATGATTTTGCTGTACTATATTCTCGAATGGCTTCAAAAAATAGTATGTGAGAAGTGTTTTCTGAGCCATTCATTGTTTAAAAACATTTCACTTCCACATTTTATAGATAATTTGGCTGGGTATAATATTCTAGACTGGAAATGATGCTTTCTTGGAATATTGATGGCACTATTCTATTGTCTTTGAGTATCCAGTACCACAGAAAAAAATGCCAGCCTCATTTTGCATATTTTTAAGTGATCAGTTTTCTTGCTCTATAAGTTTTTAGGATCCTTCATCTTTAGGATTTTTAAAATGTAACAATGCCATGTTTATAATGTGGTGGTCTTTTTATTGATTGTTCTGGCCCTTTGAGTTCAATGCCACTTATCCTTTTGTATTCATGCCTGTTATTTCTCTAGTTATTTATTCTTTCCTTTTTGTTGATAATCCTAGTACTTGAAATGTTGGCACTCTGTTGCATCTTTTCTCACATATTTCCTTTTCTCTTTCATCCCCCCCTTCTTCCTCCTCCTCCTCCTCCTCCTCCTCCTCCTCCTCTTCCTTCTTCTTCTTTTGGCCTCTTTCATAGTTTGGGTCTGGAATGTCCTCTAAACTCTGATGTGTTGAAGACTTGGTCCCTAATGCATCAAGTTTCAGAGGTGAGGCTTCTGGGAAGCTATTGTATCAGGAGGGCTCTGACCTCATCAGAGGATTAATCCATTGATAGTTGAAAGGACTCCTGGGAGGTGGTAAAAATCCTATGTGGTGGGACATGGGCAGTGGGGGTGTTCCTAGAAGGACACTTCTTCTCCCCAGACCTTTTCTCTCTCGCTCTTTCTGCTTCCTGGCTAAGCAGCTTCCCACCACCATACCCTCCCACCATGATGTCCACTTCACCTCAGGCCCAAAGGACCAGAACCAACAGGCCAGGGACTGAAAGCTCCATAACTAGGAGCCCAAATAAATCTTTCTTCCTTTATCTTGTTTACGTTAAGTATTTTGTTCACACTGACAATAAGATCACTAACACAGACTCTATGACTGTAAGTTCTGGGGGTTTCTAAATTTTGTTGGCCATTATTTACAAGGAACTTTTTTTCATTTTAGCAATTGTGCATTTCACCTACAGGGACTCTTTCTCATTCTTTGACTAACCTTTACTTATACAATCTTGTTCTTATCACTGATGCAATATCTTCATGTTTTCTCCATGTTTGTTAATATTTAAAAAGGCTCTTCTAGTCCCGTTTTCTCCAGGATTCACTGTTTGCCTGACTGTTTATTTTGGTTTATTACTCTTTCATGCTGCTGTTTTGGAAATGTTTGATGATCCATTTGGAATTAAAAGCAAACAAAAAGTCTTCCTGTCAATTGATATATTTATTTTTGTTTATTTTAATAATTTGTATTCTCCTTGACCTTGTTGATAGTAATAATCTGTCTTCTTCTTCTTTTTTTTTAATTTTGGAAATGTCATGAGATTTTCTGTTTTATGTTTGTGTATAGAAATTTTCATGGGAGTCTTGGAGGGAATACATCTGAAGTAAGGTGCCAGTTAAAACTAGAACTGGGTCCTATTGTTTTCAAATGAAGTTTAGAAACAAATTCATAAGTTCTATAATGCTATCGGCTATGAATCAGTTCTTCCTGCCGACCTTTGTTATGTACTCTTGCATTGGTAGTTTCCCAGAACACCATAGTGCCCTTAATTAAAAAAATAAAATAAAATCCTACTTGACAAATATGATAGGTCGATAGTTTCAGGCCATTATTTGCACATATTGCAGGGGGTATCTTAAGGCAGAGGCTTAAATGCAAGTGGTTTTAATCACCTGAGAAGCAAGTTATCCTGGGGTAATTTATTAAGTGTTTTTCTTAAATCTGTTTTTGTCCACTGGAATCCTTAAATAGAAGAGAAACCATCCAAGACAGGCATTTTTAGGAGAGAACACCATGGTGTGTTTCTGCCTAATAAAGTTGTTGTTGAAGCCTTCCGTGGTGACTTCTGACCTCAGGGTCTGCATAAAGCCCCTCATTCATTAAGCAGTTGATTCCATTAGCAGCAGGCTGTGTCTGGGATCCTGGGGACCCTGCACCTGGCCTGCTTTGTTCCTGACAAATCATCTGATTTTATTGATAGCCACCTGGAAAATTATAATGAGGACAGGAGGCCCAGGCAGAAAGCTTAGAACCTACTCCTCCAAATGAGCAGCCAGAGATGACCCACCCAGCAGAGTGACCTCTGCTGCCAGCCCGGAGAAATAGGTACTGTGAAAGGAGTGACTTAGCTTATGTCACCAAGTTCACTCCGCTGGTTCTTTCTCTAGGGATATTTTAAATGAGACAAGTTCCTCCAGTTCGCATTTCAGAGAGGCAAGGACAGTCCCCAGCCTGCCATTAAAAGCCTTCAGCAGCCTCTTCAGAGAGGCTCATGTCAACTCCCGTGAGACTGTCCCCCAGGCCTCACACAGTGCTCCTGGGGTGGCGCCTGGCAGTTCTGGAATAGCAATGCGTCTGACCCCATAGCAAGTCTTCTTTCTGGCTGCCACATTAGATCACAAACCGTGTGGGATTATCCCTGCAGGAGCAGGCTCTCCTTTGTCAGTCCTTAGCAGGTGTTGCTGAACAGATTCACACTCTGGGGAGATGGCGATCGCATGGGTGTCAGAGACTGCTCTGGGTTACAGAGGTGGTGCCACACCCACAGACACTTCAGGCAGGTGCTGGGGCTTCACCCAGAGCTCTGAAATGGCATAGGCACAATTGGTGAAAACCGTTTTCCTTTTAGGGCAGAGGGAGCAGAAACCTCCTAATTACTACAGGAAAAGGGAGAGGCTTTGTCAATTACTTTTCCAGAGAAGACAGAAAGCTTGAGGGCACTCCCTGAAGTTGAGTCAGAAAACTTATTTTGAAAGACCAAAAAAAAAAAAGAAATTGCACAAAGTCTTAGAAATAAAACTGTGTGTGACCCTATTTCCTCAAATTGGAGAAGTATGGAGCTTGAGGTTTCTGTGGCTTCTCTAGCAGCCTAGGTCTCAGAAGCTCAAGTCTTTAAGGGACCTTCTCCATGAAGCTCTGCAGTTGCATAGAACCGATTGTCCTTGATTGCAGAGGGGATTGCGTCAGTAAAAAATTTACAATGTTTAAATATGATCAAGAAATAATTGCTTTTGCATAGATCACACAGCCTTCTTGCTTTCACGATCAAGTGATTACTCAAACTAGACCAACTGAAGGACTGTGAAGCAGAGCTCCTTGGAAAACCTGTTTTAATGTATAATGTTAAAATAGTTGATAATTCACACGCCAATTAGCAAATAAAATGATGTGATAATTGCTCATGTGCCATAGCCTCTGGGAAAGCTTTTGAAATAGAGGAAATCATGCTTTTGTGGGGATTGGATGGACCTGGATTTATGTTCATCACACGTGGGTTGTCACCCATCTGTTACTCTTCCAAATAATTGAGATAACTTACAGAGAGCAAAGTCATTGTGGCTCACAGTATGGGAGGTTCTAGTCCCTGATCCATTGGGCCTATTTATTTGGGCCTGTGGCGAGGCAGCTCACCCCAGGGTGTGTACTGTCTAGTTTTCTTCTCTGTAACCAAAATATCTGAGCAGAATGACTTAGAGGAGGAAGGATTCATTTTGGCTCACTGTTTTAGAGGTTCAGTTCATGGAGGGCTGACCACATGGCGGGCCTGCTCTGGCCCAAGGTGAGGCAGAATATCATGTTGGAAGGGTCTGGTGGAGGAATGCAGCTCCAGGAAGCAGAGAGAAAGAGAAGGAGGAAGGGGCCACAGGGAGAATGCACCTCCTGTCTGCAAACTATCCACTTATACAAATTAGGATGAAATGACTAAGTTACAGCTCTTATAGTCCAGTCATTTCACTTCCAAATACTCCTGCATCAACACAGAAGCTTTTAGGGGACATCTCCTATCCAAACCATAACAGTGTTGACAGGAGTAAATGAAAAAAACAAAACACAAACATTCTCAATGGTTAAGACCTATTAAAAAAAAATGTCAGATCCTCGTTGTATTTAGTATAAAATCTAAATTTTTGCAAGGATTTACAGGTCTCTGCATATTCTGTCTCCTACCACATGTCCACTTCATCCATCCTTGAATCAGCTTCCTGTTCTCCTCGGTGTGGCTGATTTTCCTTGTATTCCTCTAGTAGCTGCACCCTTGAACTCCCCTTAGAGTCGTCTTTCCTGACTACCTATCTCTAGGTAATGTAGCATCCACCAACACGATCTTGCTCATTCATGCACTTAACAAATATTTATCAGGTACCTATGGGTGGGCATCATTCCAATAACTAAGAATACACTACTAAACATCCCCCAGTAGGTCCTTGGTTTTGCAAAGTTACCTTTCTCATGGAGGAAAAATAATAAGCCAATGGCAAGATGATTTTAGATGTAGAAGGATGGATGAAGGCAGTGGTTTGAGTTGTCAGTGACATCGATGAAGAGGTGAGTTTGACCTGACACCTCAGCTCGAGCCAGAATCTTGTAACAAAAAGGAGATAAGGCCCCTTAAAAAGAAGAGTTTCCTATCCTGCTCTGTGTAAAAGGAACAGGAGGTTTTGTGACTAAAATAAACTGGGATAAAAATGTACTTCTGCAAGACAAACTTGAGCTGTCACATCAGTCTTTCCCACCGAGTTCCTTGACTTTAAGAGGACAATAAAATTTTCCCGGGAAACCATTGTGACTGCTGGGAGAAAGAACCTATAATAGGGTCCAAATTTATGAGGTTTTACTATGTACCATTTCAAGAAGGGAAACTTTTGAAAACACTGGGTTGGATGTGTGTCTGTTGTTTTATGTCACCAAGGAGAAAGTGGCACTGTTTCTCCCTCTTTTCTTCCCTTTGATATCCATTTTTCCAAAACAACTATTATGTGACTGGCAGCAGGGTTCCCCTCCTGAGTGTATGGATGTGCTGACCATGGGGTCTGCAGCTGGCACCACGGTTCCTAGGCTCATTAGGCATTTATTCAAACGGAGCCATCTTGATTCTGTCTGCTTCAGGACAATGCATCTGTCCACTCCAGTTTTCTCTCCCCTATTGCTTTAATATGTCTTCAGAGAGTTTCTTCTCTTCTGGGTAGAGCCTAGGGAGAATGTTTTTCTTGGATCCTCTCTTAAAGAGAATTATGAACCACTGGGAAAAAGCTCTTCTGTTGATTAGGCTTTTTTTCTCCATTTAGGGGAAATCAAATGACTGAACTATAAATTTGATTTGAACAGTTCTTAAATATCTTTTTTTCAACATTGACAGGAATTTTGCCTCTGCGTTTTGATTTTGCACATTTAAGAAGTCAACCAGAAAGATTCTTAACAACTAAAAGTAGAAATTGCAAGAAGCAATCTAAATACAAACCAGCAAAAATGATTATGATAAAACACCTTTTGCATGTCTGATCTATAAACATATCTAATGGCCCACTCAGAGGATGGTGGTATTATTACTGTAAGTAACATATTCTTGGAAAGCGAGTCTCAAATTCAATTTTTAAGTGTCCCAAAGAATTTGAAAAAGCTGTCAAATATGGTTTTAAAAATCATAGCGCTCACACAGACCTACAATAAAATTTTGAGAAAACAAGGAAAGACAGAGGAAGGTATTTATATTTTTGCCAGTGGGCTCTGCATACATCAATTCAAAGAAATGTTCAAATATTTCATAAAAAAAATCATAACATGAGCTGCCCCAGATTTGGAGTCGATTTCAAAATTTTTCTTCCTTTTTTATTCTTCAGGAGCAAGAGTCTCTTTACTATACCAAATACTGTCATTCTCTGAGTGACCTGAGGGATGGGCCTCAAAACCAAACCAAACCAAACAATCACTCCAAGTGAGATACTAAACATGAGGTGGACTGCTAATAATCAATGCAATAGTCACACTGGGATGAAACGGTGTTGATTGAAGGCAACTGAAAAATCATCCTGATAATGACTCAGAAGGCAAAGAGTTCCCTTGCCTGATCCACTCCTGCCAGAAGCTCACTGTTTTTCAATGTCGTCTTTTCTCCTCCTCTGCCCTTCCATTCACCATCCTCTTAGTAGCTGGACTCCAGCAGTGAAGGAAACAGGCTCTGCCAGGGTACACTGGAATCTCCTGTCTCCCTCACATGGATATCAGCTAAACAGTGGAGTCTCTATTCTGTGTTTCTGATTCTGAATTGGAACACTCACATTTAGCTGTTTGGTAGCTCAGCAGGAAGCGACATTCAGGTGGAAGTCAGGGAACTTAGAACCTAAATCAACAACACATTGTCTCTTAGTTCAAAAATTTATTTTATTACAAAAAGAAGTTGGCAATGTAAGTATATTTTCAAATATGTTGTGGCAACTTCTTGACATCCCTATATGCCTGTTATTTTGCAATGTGGTGTTTCTGTTTCTCCCATTAAGAGATGAAATCATCTTCTTTACTCCTCAAGTTTGAGTCTGTTCATGTAATTTATTTTAAATTAATGGGATACAAGCAGAGATTTTTTTTTTCCTTCTGGCTGACATGGAATGGAGACTAGTCATTCCATCTGAGATTTCATAGAATAGAGATTGGCAAACAGATTATGTATAAAGTGAGATAAATATTTTAGCCATTACAGGTCATAGGATCTCTGTCTCAACTACTCAATTATCCAACAAATGAGTGTTCAACAAATAACTCCTTCTTCTTTTTTTCTTTTCTTTTCTTTTCTTTTTTTTTTTGTATAGGGGATTAAACCAAATGATGCTTTACCACTAAGTTACATCCTCAGACTTTTTGATTTTTTATTTTGAGACCCTAAGTTGATGAGGGTCTCACAAAATTGCCAACTTATGCTCCTCCTGCCTTAGCCTCCCAAATTGCTGAGATTACAGGTGTATTCCACTGCACCCAGCCAATGATTTAAAAACAAACAAACAAACAAATAAAAGAGATATGGTCCCTGGGCCATACCTTACCAATTCTGTCCTAAGTCAGTACACCTGCCAAATACAAGATGAGTATATAAAATCATCCTAGGTCATCTAGACCCAGCCAAATATTAAGCTGAAAGCAGAAGCCACCAGTCACAAACCAAGTGTTCTGGCACAGACCAGAAGAAACGCTGAAATGATATCTGACTCATGATTTTTGAGGTGGTCTTAGGACTTATACATTAATTTGTTTATAAATTCAGGTACCCGAAATGTGGAATGCTGATTCACCAAAAGAGATTGGTGTATCAAACTGAAAGTTCAAGTCAAAGAAAAAAAAAAAGAGTAAGGAACGAATCTACAAAATATCTGTATCCCCAATTCTGTGCTCTAAATTCCAAACAACTTGACAGTCACAATCCACAAATCAAGTGGAAGGATCTAGAGCATAAACTTTGAAGGACCCTCTCATGAAGTCCATGGTGGCAACATCTTGAGTTTGGGGAAACTTCACATAATCACAAACGAGAGATGTTTGTCTATGGTGTTTACACAAATTATAAGCTTGCAGTGATACTGGGTAAAAATTGTTTTTTCATGGGAAAATGCACGAGGGCACTTTGAGAATCTATAGCCAGGGCTCACATCCGAGAACAGGGAATTAGATTCATTTGTCTCAACCTATTTAGCCACACTCCTGATAGTAATGTTGCTGCTATCTGATATGCCATTTCTCTTCCTTGAAATTTTAAACTGTCACTGTTAAAAACCTGACTGTTTATTGTTACATGTCATCCTAAAGTCCAGGACAATCATCAAAAGAGACATATGAGATGTTCTTTAATGCCAGGATTTACTGCAAATCCCAATTTTTTCTTTTCTCTGGAAGAAGAATGGGGTGGAAAACGGTGACAATGGGGGAACCTCTGTACTTAATCACATACAATTTGAGACAAGAATTGGTAGCATGAATATATTCATACAGTGAACTTTTGCAAATGTGCAATTTCTGTACTTCATGGTTGAAGTTCATTACAAATGAAAAGGTTGGAAATCAGAGAAAATGGGGAAAGCTGCTTGGGGACATAACAGGTTTGAAACACAAGATCAACCATAAAAGAGGAACCTGACATTGACTCAGTTTAGCGAGATTTCCTGTCTGTATATATGGAGGAGACTATGATGGAAAAATCTAAGGGCTGCAATCATACACACATTCAAAAAGGTAATGATAGCATTTATGAAAAAGAAAACCACGTCGTTTTTTATTGGTTCTTTTTAACTATACATGACCGTAGGATCTGTTTCAACATAATAATAAAAGCATGGAATAGATCATGTTCTAGTTCAGACCCCAGTCCCCCTCTTTCCCCTCCCCTTCCCTCACCCCTGCTCAATTCCCTCTCTGTAGTTTTAAATATGTGTTGGAATTAACCACAGGACTTTTGTCTGTCTCCACATGGACTCATTAACTTTAATTAATTTATTTTTTTATTAGAGCATTACAATTTTACATAGCATTTGGGTTCATTTTGACAAGATCACACATGCAAGGAATTTGATTTAGCTCCCCATACTTCACCTCCTTTTCCTCTCCTCCAACCTCCCTGTATTAATTTCCTTTCTTTTACATAGATATGAAGGTGAAATTCCCTTTGGTACCTTTATATATGAATATAACATGATTTTGTGAAATTCATTCCATTTTACTTTCCCTTTCCCTTCCTTCCTCCCTTAATCTTGTTCATCTTTTACTCCACCGATCTTCCCTATATCTTTTTTTTTTATTGGCATGATATAAATAAATTTTTAAAAATCTTGGTTAAGATTCATGTCACTTTTAATTCTGACCTGGGAACTAGTACCAAAATGAAACCATTTTACTTTGGAGTAATTTTTGAGTAATCTAATTAAAGAAATGAGGTACAACAGAAAGAGGGCAGTTTTATTACTTCTAAATTCATGCACATGGTAATGAGACAGAGGTTAACATGTGTCACTCTTGTCCCCCTTTCATCTCCAGACATTGATCAATGTGTTTGGTGCTGTGTCGCAGGTTCACTCTCTGGGTGGTTTATTCCGTAACTGTTTATCGAGCCCCTGTGCTGAGACAGTCATCATGGTAAGTGCTGGTAAAGCAGATGCTGCCCCTGCCCTTGTGGAGCAATCTAGTGCAGGTGATGGACAATAAAAAAAATTAAGAAGGAGAACGATGATACATGCCAGGCAGGAGAGGGACACAGCTCCTCAAGATCATAAGGGAACTGAACTGAGAAATCAAAGGAAGCTTCCTTGAGGAACCCTGCTCCTAAAAGAAGAGGAGTGACTTCTGGAAGGGAGGAGCAAGCAGCAGGAGGGAGGAGCACCTCAGCTCCAGGAACAGCAGGTGCAAAGCCAGCCCTGTGGTAAGAGGGAGAATTGTGCATACAGAGGACTGCAAGGAGAGCGCGGCTGCCTCCCTGTTGTTCACTAGATCACAAAATCATAAAGTGCTAAGGCTGGAAGGGGCCCGTGTGGTGCCCTAGTTCAATCTCTTCATTTTACAGGTGAGGAAACAGACTCAGAGGGGTTAAGTGACTTGGCCAAGGTGACACTGCTAATGAGTGGTGGAGCTGGGATCAGACCCCAGGGCTCCTAATTACCCTTTTAGTGCTTTTCCACCACACCATGCTGATTCTTTGTATCTGTGTTAATGAGTAGATCAAGATGCTGTGAAATTAGCATAATAATTATTTGTATATAAATACCACATTTAAAATATTACCATGTAGCTTAGCTTATCCTTCGCAACCCACCTTTACAAACTGTCAATGTATTGCTCTTAAGTAAATTTAAAAAAAAATGATTGGCTTTTCATCATGAAAGTGTAAAAATCAGAACTCAAGTGTGAGAACTATAGGAGTTGACACAAATTCTATATTAATGGATTTTGGATTAATGACATTGATTTATTACTTTATTCAATAAGTATAATGCAATGTCCTACACATTGGGCCAGGACTACAAAGGTCCCATTTTAGTAACCAAGATCTAGTTGGTGTTTTCAATGAGTTTAAAGTCCATATGCACTGCACTTATTTTTTTCCTTTTTCTTCATTTTTTCCCCCCTCCTTGCATCTGAAAGCTGAATGTATGTTGAGGTCAGGTCTGACACACAAAAGATAAGATTTCTGGATAAAATTTTGGAAGAATACTTCCCAAAGTGACATGTAAGACAGGAAACCATTCTCAGAAGAGGACAATTTAGGGATGGAGGGTGAAAGAGTGGTGAGGGGGAGGAGATTGTGGTTGTTGCTTAATTAGACCCTGGTTAGGTCTTCAAATTGAAATTACCTGGTGTACTCGGATGACAGATGACACTGCTCAGGAGAGCTAGCTGGTGATGAAATCCAGGCATTGAATTACACTGAACTATAAACTTCATTTGTTCCTAGGTGCATAGTGATTTGCTATAATAATGATCATCCATTTGCCGGACAGCTGAGATTTTTTAAATGCTTGATTGCTTTTGGCATTGTTTTATTAGTCTTGGAAGAATGCAACATGTTTGCAGCAATTTTCGGCTTGTAGAAGCCAGAGTGTCCACCTCTTATAAATGCTACCTATTTAAGGCTTGTGTGTTAGATATCAGTGGTGTTTTTTTGTTCTGGCAATTGTACAACAGAATGTACACTTGAACAGCATCATGAATATGTCCATCTCTAAAATCTGAAAAGTGTTCATTTGAGTCATGAGTTTTATTGGCAGAAAGGTCAAAAGTCCTAAAAAAAAAAAAGTTTATCTTGTCAATGTTTTGGCTAATGAAAGCCAAACATTCTGAGATGAACCCTTTTTAAAGAAATGCACTACCTATCAGAATCCAACTGCTGATAAGTATCTAAAACCCCTCTTGCATTACAGTGGACAAGAAGGTTGATTCCTTCAAGACCACTGAAGAAATTGACTCTCATCCCTGATTCTGTTACTTTTTCATACATCCATCTCGAAAATGTCTATGCAATGATTCTGTTGAACCTTCAGAAATGAAATTCATAGGCCTGGATTCTCTCACACAGCAACTTTATATACAAAGATGAGAATAGCAGAAAGGTCATTTCCAAAGAAAGTGACATTTATTTTGTATTCACTGAAAAGCCAAAAGAGTTTTCTCATTCACCCATACCAACTGAGCCTTGTGTCTCTCAGCAGAGGCAAAAGAGGCTGCTCCTATCTACTCTTGCATCAGACTTCAGGTGCAGGTCTCTCTAGAAACCCGGGATTCTTCCAGAGATGGAGATGCTCTCCTCATCAGAGGCTGTATTGTGTTGAGAATTCAAGTTTGCAGGATAGGTTTTGTTTACTTTGATCCATACAATTCAACTAATGCCCACCTCCTTTAGATTCACGCCAATTACCTTCCCCTACTTTCCCTTAGAGGGCAAGGCAAGAGCTGTGTGGATGAATATAAACACTTACATGCATGTAGATCCTACATATGTAAAAAGGGTGTAGGTATGCAGGAGTGTATGTGTGCACACAAGTATGTGTATATGTGTATATGTCTGTGTACTATGCTAAGTTTCTACAGTGTCAAAAAAATATAGCCAGGCATGAAGTATTGATGTTAATGAATAACAACACAAAGAATGGTTAAATAAAGCCCAGTCAACAAGCATTTCCCAGCACTGATATTAACTGACGGTTTTCACTTCATTTGCCATAAGATCTTCATCAAAGCGCTTGCTAACTAGACCACCTCAACATATTTTGGAATGGCAGTGGCCATGGTCAAATAAAGCAGTGCTTTATGCAGTTGTTTTATATGAATTTGAAAGTTAGTTCCATCTGTTCTCAAAATGTTGATGCAGGGAAGGGAGGTGGGTTCTGGAGCAGAGAAAGGAGAGAGAATCAAGAAGATAGAAAGCTTCCCTGCTTCTGGCTTGCCTTGTCAGAGCTTTATGGCCTCTTTCCCACACTAATGACTAATTAAGCGTCTCCTGTCTTTTCCTCAATTGAAACCTATTTTATTAGAAGACTGTGTTGCAGAATGGTTAATCATACAGACCCTGGATGTAAATCATGGCTATGCCACCTACTAGCTCTATAACCTTGGGTAAATTACTTAACCTCTTTGTGCTTCTGAATCCTCACCTGTGAAATGAATTTCCTCATAGTCCCTACCTTATTGGGTAATTGTGAAGACTAAATGAATTAACATATGTGAAGTAACTATAACAGACCTTGACACATACCAAGCACTCTTAATTGTGAACCATTAAGGAATGCCCCATCGGAGACCATTTAGGTCACTGGGAAATTGGAAAGTTTGGAAGGTGAGAGATCATGTTGTTGAAGTTAGGGCTGAGCTGGAACTGTAAATCTAGCTGTTGAAATAATAAACAGAGTAATTATTGGAGAATTAACAGCAACTCTTATGGCATTACATTTAAGACTTGAACCTTGCTCCCACTACTTTTAACTTCTTTAATGTTTAAGACCTATAAATGTCAGAGCTCACTAATTTCTTTGGCTTTCAATAAATGCCAGTGACTTTGAGAATTGCTCTCCTTCAGCTTATCTGGCAAGAGCACAAGCTTAAAGGGTATCCAAGAGGGCAATGGCAACCCAGTCCCTCTTCAGTGGAAAATTCAGGCCATGAAGTCAATCCGTCTCTCAGACTGCCGTCCTTCTGGGGCCTTTTTGTGTGGAACCACTTGAACTAAGAAGCATGGTGGGGTTTCCAAGGACAGAGGAGATGTAGCCCCTCTGTTAACGAATACCCTACTCACCAGGGAAGATGTGTTGACAAGCATAGAATTACCTACAATTCCTCTGGAATTCTCAGAGAATAAAATATTTTATCTAATAAAATGCCACAAAAATCCAAAATGTGTCCCACATGGGACCCCCCAAAAATAATTTAAATATTGAAAATGGAAATCTCTCTAATAGAAGTAGAATACACTTGACCAAGACTCTGGAGAAGAATTTTGCTTTTACTTAATAATATAAGATCATCATTATGGACATCAATTATTGAACTGTGCTACAGTATAAGGGGCTACTGAGGTATGAAGGACTGTTTGCCTCAGTCCTAAATGGTCCCTGATGAACAACCTTTTTATAGCTCTTCGGTTTCTTTCTTTATGGATAGGCAGTTAGCTCTCTTTCAATAACTTCTAGTTTGTTGAACATCCAGAAAACAATAGACTGTTAGAATTCTGCCCACATGAAATAATTAGGTATATATGCTTCTCTTAAAAATGAAAGTAAAGAAAACCATTATCTCTTGAGCACATCCCAAATGGTCATAAGTTTTTGCTTTCATCATTAGTCGTATAATGCTTTTTGCAACATAAAGGAAGTGACTGGGCTCAAAGGGTTTTCTAATTTGACACAGGTCAGTGCTTCTCAAAGTTGACTGTAGGTAAGAATCACAGGAATAGCTTAGTGGAAAAATTTCCAGGGTCCCACCTTCAGACGCTTTGATTCAGTAAGTCTGGTGGGGGGAGCAGCCCAATCATCTGTATTTCTAACAAGTCCAGTGATGCTATGTTGACGATATCTGGGTGAAGGTCTCAAGATGGTATTGAGGGGAATTTGCAGATGGAATTCCAACCCACCCATGAGGGCACTGTGTTCATGAAATCATACTGTTTTGAACATGTTGACATAAATTTTGGGTAGTGAAACACACTTTTGCTTACTTATGGAAACTGAATTTTGTTCCAAGTAAGTTCGTGGGCTAAGATGGTACTTCCAGACTCAGCGATGTCCATTACTTAACTGGCATGTATGCCTCTATGAATAAACTGACATTCATTTCATTTCAGTTAATATGGTCAGCCAGGTATTGTTGTAAGTGGGGTTAGGAGAGTAGGAAACAAGAAGCACCAATTCTTTTTCCTCATGGAGCTTAAATTTTGTAAGAGAGAGTCATTAAAAAAAATAGCAGATAACAGAACAAGGGAATTTCAGAAAATACGTGCACCCTTGAAACCAAGAGGTGCTGAGCTGACATGATAGAGAACAATGATTGTGAGAAGTTATTCTGGGACTGGTGGACAGGAGAGTCGTCTCAAAGAAGGTGATGTTGGAGCTCAGACCTTAGTGACATGTGAAGAACCAGGACATTTGAAAATCTGTAGTGAATCATCTCAGACAAAATGGAGAGTGTTTGATTGGGGTTTAAGAGGGGAAGAAAGCCCAGTGTGTTTGTGCTCTGCATGGACCATGGAGGAGCAGTAAGAGAATGGGAGAGGGAGGTGTCACAACTGGGATGAAACCGTTTTTTTAGATAAGTGCTACATGGTGGCAAGGAGAAAAAACAAAACCATGACTGAGAGAAAGATTCTGAGAAGGACTCAGTAGCCCAGGAGGATCTCATGCCCTTTGCTGATGCAGCCATGAAGGACGCAGCCTGTAGGGACTTTTAAGGAAAACAAGTTTCTATATCATGAGCCTCATAATAACAGCATAATGACAGCATTCATTTGATTAGATATTAAGATCTGTTTGCAGCTGGGTGCAGTGGCCCACATCTCTAATCTCAGTGGCACAGGAAGCTGAGGCAGGAGGATCGTGAGTTCAAAGCCAGCCTCGGCAACTTAGCATGGCCCTAAGCAACTCAGCAAGACCCTGTCTCTAAATAAAATATAAAAAAGGGCTGGGGATGTGGCTCAGTGGCTAAGCACTCCTGGGTTCAATCCCCAGTATTTTCCACACCCCCGTCCCCCAGCCACAAAAAAAAAATCTGGTTTTCATCAGCACTTATTTGTACTTACAGGCCTGGAAAGAGTTAATGGCAATAGTATGGCTTGGCCTTCAGTTTGGTTATATGCACACATATATTTAAACAGTGGTTAACTATAGCCATGAATTAGAATCATCTGATGCTTAATGATACAGCTGCCTGGACCCCATTCCAGATGAATTAAATTGGAGTCTGTAGGTAGTTGGGCCTAGGGTGATGTGTGTGGTTCTGAAGCACACGCTGCTCCCAGCTGAGATTCATTACCCCAGGCAGGTGTTAGCAACCTTGACTGCACATTAGAATCACTTGGTTAAGCTTCAAAAAATAACCCATACCCTGGCCTCACCTCGGATCAATTAAATAAGAATCTCTGGAGGTTAGGGACCTGAGCATTGGTATTTAAAAAAGAGAAAAAATAAATAAATAAAACAAAAAACCAAGCTTCTTAGGAACCCAGCCTGAGGCTACAAAGATAAATGGAACAAGGTCATTGTCATCTGAGTTTGCACTCTAACAGGGACATGTGAACAAATGCAAGGCAGTGAGCCACTCACAGCAGCATTACAAAGGAAAAGCCTGGGAGACCTGGAGGTGAGAGGGCTGTATTCCATCAGTGAGGGAGGGGAAAGTGACCAACTCCACTGGGCTTGCTTGGAATTTTCCAGGTTTTAGCACTGAAATTCTGAGTCCTGGGAGATCTCTCAGTCCAGTGCAAAACAATGGTTGGCCAATCGATGTGGTGGTAAAAATGTTCTGATGAGAGTTTGGGATGATGAGTACTGCTCCATAAGTGGGCCATATGGGTGCACAGTGCAGATAGGGGCGGGTCCCTTTCAGACTGTGCACAGGAGTTTAGGTGTGAGAAGGGTTTGAAAGGGGAACGGAAGGTGAGTGTGGAGAGATAGTGGTAGATCATAAAAGATGTCCCTGATAGGCTGAGAAGTTTTGCCTTTCATCCCAAAGGCATCAAGGGAGTCGTTGATAATGTTGAAGCAGGTGGTGGGAGAACACAGTTATGACCTTCCCTGAGCCTGGGTATTCATTTTAGACAGTTCCCTGGAGGAAGCTCTAGGGACATGTGCTTATTTCCTGGGAGCACTGCTGACTTATTCAGGGACTAACTCATTCAGACCCTTGCCACATGCTGGACTCATTGGGGGAACATAGGGGTTACACATGCACATTGCAAAATTCAGATGAAAGCAGTTTTCATCACTTTGCTGGCTTCTTCAGATGAAACAGCCCAGCAAGTCGCCAAGTATTCAGACATCAGATTCCACAAGGGTCCGGAGCCCATGTGGGCTCTACCACACAGCCCTAACAAGGTCATCAACCTGATTCTCCAAGTGGCAGTTCTAAACGACAGAGCTTGCCCCTTAATCTGGATGGTGAGAGGAAGAAAATTAGAGTTTAGTTTGAAAGGTTTTTGCATTATTGTAGGAAGTTTTCCACATAGATTTTTTTTTCTATTGTAGAAATAATAGTGGAATCACAGCAAAATAAAACATAACTAATTCTCCCAAGTCAATGTATTTTCTTTCTGAGTCTTAAGGTTTGAATTGTAATATCCCCCAAGTCCTGTGTTGAAGCTCTTGGGAGGTAGAGCTATTGGAGGTGGTGGAACCTGGGTGGGGCGTGGTAGAAGGAAGTTGGGTTGTTGTGTGTGTGCCCTGGAAGGGGATAATGGGATCTTGGCTCTTTCCTCTCTTCTCTTTGCTCCCTGTCTTCCATGAGGTGAGCAATTTTGCTGCACCACATACTCCCACCATAATGTACCAACTGGCCACAAGCCCCAAATCAACAGAGCTAAGAGACCATGGACTGGAGCATCTGAAACCATGGTCCAAAATAAACCTTTCCTCCTCTAAGTTGTTTCCGTCCAATATTTTGTCACAATGAAGGAAAGTTGACACACTGAAAAAGATCGCATCCAATAACAAACCGATTTTAATACCTGAAGTATCAGGTGCAGCATGAGCACTTGGTGACTCATAACCTGTTGCTCTCACTATTTTGCTAGTAGTTTTCTGTTCCATTTCCATTTACTGACCCAGTTAACTGAATGGGTCTTTGGCAGAGTTTCATGTTGACTTTCTTTCATAGCTTTTAGCTTTCTTACTCTCTTCTAATTTTAAAAGAAACAAAGAAACAGCATACCAACTTTTTGATAAGTAATATCATCACAAATAACAAATATAGTGATAATAAAATAAGCATATGCTATGTATAATAAAAACATACTAAATATATAATAGACCACAAACATTAGTCCTTAAAGATGATGTATGAACATAAACTTTTTGTAATTCATTTATATGGGATTTTTTTTTCTATTATTCCTCATTTATTTATTCAATCATTTGTTTAAGTGTGAATACATGCATGTTCATTGTATATTTTGGGTTATAATCCAATGCTATGTTATTGATTTTGTTGCTCAGAATATTTTAGTTGGGCAACTGATGATCCCTTTTAGTTTGCTCTTGTGTTTCCTTGTTAAGCCTCCATCCATTTGATTTCTTGTAGCAATTAATGGCATACAATATATTTTATCTTGTGTTTTCCTGTCTCAGCCCTTTCCTGAAGAAGGGCGTTAGAAAACAAGATCTGGGTGCTGGCATGTCACCTTTGTTTTTTGAGAGTTTTTCTCAGCCAAGCAAAAATATTATACTTTAGTTTGCATCTGGGATGCTGATTTACTGGTAACTCTGCCTTTCAAGTTTCAATGAGTGTAAATTCTCTTCAGTGTTTGGACACAGGCAATATCATTATTAAATCCAGTTATAAAACTTTGATAATTTTCAGCACTTACCAGTCATGTGTCTAGCTTTCGATTCCTGACTTGTTGATTCTTTTTAGTCTCCATGTTCTGGCATATTTTCCCAAGTTCTGAATTTATTCCTGGACTTGTACTGTGACATACTCAGACTTTGTTTTCTACCTCCTGAGCTCAGTGAAGATAATAATTAAGTACCTTGGCTCACTATGATGTCTCCATCCAGTACCTATATTACTGCTGGGGATAGAATGAGCACTCAATACCTATTTGGTTAGTGAAATAATCAATAGATATATTTTGATAGTAGGATCCACTACAAGTTATTGTGGATTGACAATGGTTTACAAGGTTTTCTCCTCTGAAATTTGAATTGGTAGAAAATTCAGATGAGATGGATGTTGAGGGTGAGTACCATATTGAAGTGACTGGGGCCAGCTTTCAGGGTTGATTCCACCAAACTGTAGTCAGCTAATCACCTTAACCTAAAGATCTTTGAGCTAGAAAGGACCTTGGAGGTCTCAAAGTCCATTATTGAATCTTTTTCAACTGTTTCTCAGTTTTACTGTCAACTAGGATAGACCCTTCACAAAAGGCTTTGAACATACATAGGATAAGGACAGCAGCCAGCAGGTATTATGGATGATGGGCAGAGAGAGGAATACTTTCTTTTATGTCTTATGAGAAATCATCAGGAGAAATAGAAGCTCACATTTACTGAATGTCTTCTGAGTGCCTGACACAGTGATGGGTCACATTTTCCTCTACCTTCTTCTTGTATTTCTTTTCCCTCTTCTTTTACTTTATCTTTCTTCTTCTTTCTCCTCTCTTCCTATACCACTCCCCATCAATCTTCTTCTCCTCTCCCCCCTCATCTCTTTTCCACCATCCAATTTAATAATAAATAGCATATGGACTTCGTGTTTCCAGCTTCAGCATACAGGGAGCTTGGAAATCATGGCTGTTATAATGAGTGAAATGCTAAACAAACTGAAGGACTAGTAGTCATAGACTCATCAGGAAAGTGAGGTCACAGGCAATCTGCCCCCGTCCCCCACTAATGGGAGAGATAGGCAGATACAGAGAGTCACAATTTAACTGGAACATGAGTTTCTTTGTGAACCAGTGCCAGGGTAGGAAACCTGAACTGTAATTGACACATTGCTGGAGTTTCAGAGTGGATAAACTGAGAGCTAACAACTCCAGGGTGCTGGTCATAGTAGGGCCCCCACACTTCTGAGCTTTACCTCCAAGTTTTCACAATGGATATATATATATATATTTTTTTTTTTTGGCGGGGGCGGGGGAGGGTATCCGCTTTGAAATAAACCACAAAACTCTCTTCTTAGTAAGGTCTGCCTGCTGTCAAGATGAACTCTTTTATGAGAGCCAAAGCCAATGGAGTTCTATCAAAGGAAGGGAAATACTCAATTCCAGTCCATTCTAGCCATTCCCATTCTCTGAAGAGGGAGAATGGACCAAGAAGCATTTGTCCTCAGGCACAGAATCACTAAAACACTCACACCTAACTCTAGGACTACAGAATGCTTTTCTTCTCAGTTACTTGCCATCATACTAGGCCTATTGACCCAATACATCATGTCCAAAAAAATAATAATAATCAAGATGCAAAACAAAATTTAAAGAGATGTGGAAAACGCCGGAAGCAGACTCAGATGTGGCTGGCATGTTGAGGTCCTGGACACCACCCCACATACATCTTGTACAACCCTCACAAACTCAAGAGTTGGTATTATGTTAACCCTATTACAGACCAAGCATCTGAGGCTCTGAGAGGTTGAGAAACCTGTTCAAGTCTTCACAGCTCCTGAAAGCAGGTGTTGAGATCTTGGAGACATCCCATGGTACAGGGAGAGACTTTGGGTTACCTGCTGGAATTGTCCTTTGCTGGTAATCCCTGGGCATGGGTGGCCATTTAAATGTAGATTGATTATAAATCAAACATAAGTTCATTATAAATAAATAGATAAAATAATCCATTTTCTCAGTTGCAGAAACCAGGATTCATGAGGTCAATAGCCAGGAGAGGCTGGTAGCTGTCCTATTAGACTGAGCCCTTGTAGGATAGTTCCACTATTGCAGCAAGTTCTGCTGGGCAGCACTGGTCAGAGTATTCGCAGGCCAGGAAACAAAGTGCTTTCTTTGAACCCAGGCTGTAAGGCACTTGTGTGGGACATCAGCTTCTATTTCCTACCTTTTCCCACAGCTGAGTGGAGGCTCCTGACCCAGCATATTTTCTCCTTAGTTTAACTGGACACTTCCTTGGGAACATGGAGCTCTTACTGATAATTGCCATCGTCTCCCGAGGGTGCCTAAACACGGTCTTTCTAGATAAGGAAGGAAAGCAGCCGGCACAGCCCAGTTCTCTACCTTCTCCAGCCGTGGCTTACAGTGGGAAAGATTCTGCTTTTTACGCTCGTCTCAGAATTCTTTCTGGTTAGTCTTGCAGTAATGAAGCTTATCCAATTCACATCTGCCCTTCAAGGGCTTCTATTTGGTTCTTCTCCTTCTATTATTATTTTTTTTTAATCTCTAATTTGATCTGGGACTAATGTCAGATCTGCTTTTTCCCCCACAGCTCTGGTACCTACTTCTTATGACATCATCCACATTTGAAGATTGAGACAAGGGTGAGAGCCCTTTTGGATAATGCAGATAACGTTGCTTGCACAGTTGTTAAGAGTACAAAGCTATCTTTGAAGGAGAAGATGCTCTGTTCCTGAGCTACGCCTTGTGTAAACTGGGGTTATTCAGATATCCCATGGGACCCTCGACTTCTCTTTGACTTTTTAATAAGAGCTTCCCATATCAGAGGTGTCTTTTTGGGAAACTAAGTCGAGGAAGGAGAAAGCCAGGTGTGTGTGTGTGTGTGTTTTGTGTCTCATAGAGCCGGCAGGGAGCACGCAGACCTGCACCCCACTCTTGTTTTGTTGCTCTTGCCTCCCATATTTAATTGCAGGCAACTCTGTGGCAAGAAGGCTGTGTGCTGTCATAGGGAATAGTCAGTACAGTGGACAATGGTTTGTATTTTAAAGGGTCTTTCCTTTTTCTGAGGACTGGGAGGAGCACACATGATGGATGAATTTGGAGAAAGCTAGCGGAATGCCTTTGAAAGCTGAAAATGTGCAGAGCAGCTTGTCTGCTGTACCTATTTTTACGCTTAGTATAGCTACTCAGATTTCCCTGCAGTGACGGTCAAATAGAAAGTGATTATAAACAAAAGGAGAAACAAAAAGATAGACTGTCTCAAGGAACTTAAAGAGAACAGTGAAGAAACTCTCAGCCAGCACATCCCCTAACCTAGTTACTGAATGCCCTTAAAGCACCAATTACCCAGGATGAGAGGGATGGAAACTCAGGAATTTCTTATTAACAACTTAAAGCAAAGCTCAGACCCCTTCATAAATTTTCATTTCTTCCAGGGTTTTGGCTCAGAGAAGGAGTCCTGTGTGATTCTTTCCCCTGTTAGGATTGAAGACCTGATTTGGAAACACTGCAATCAAACTAACTCAGATTCCCAAAGCACAAAATGCGGAAGCAGACATTTATTTCTTCTTCAATACAGTGGAGATTTTTCTATCAATTTAACTTCTGATTAGAAAAACTTCTTACATTGGAAAATTTCAGCAATGAAATTTCAGTAATAAGCCAAATGCAGGTCTGCTTGAGGTCGAATGAAATTTAGATGAAAAATCCAGGATTATCAAAAAGAATGAGGGAACTTCAAGTTTCTGTACATTCAAGGTCAATGGGTTGGATTCTTTCATTTTTGATTTTTATGGCAGCACATAATTTCTGCTCCTACTTGGCTCCTTGCTATTTTTTTTTAAGTCATAAATTTTGGGTTACGATAGTAAACCTCACTTGTAATCAGGCTGGTACAGTTTCCTACCTGAATATTTCTATGTGACCTATGAGTTCAGCATCCCATACATTATTCCCTTTTGTGGAAAATAATGACCAATATAATAGTTTTCTAGTAATATTTTTAGCGGGATGTATTAATCTAGTGTTTAGCTGTTGGGAAACTGAGGCATAAAGAAAAGGGTCAATAGTGAACATTTAACATTGGGCTCACCCTCCTCTAAAACAAAGAGCATGTAATGTTCGTTCATTAAGTACGTCTTGCTACATGTGATTCCTCAGCTCACAGCATATATTCTTTAAACCAGTTGTTGGGAAAACCACCCTGGGACTGCCCCCCTTTCTCTCTGGGTTGTTTTCTTGTCTTCTCATGTCATTATTATGGCCTTTCTCTCTTGCTCTTTCTAATAAGACTGTAAATTATTTAAGGGCAGCAATAGTGCTTTGAGCTTGTATTACTCTCATAATGACTGCTATGCTCCAAGTGACAATTGTGACAAGAGACACCCACCAGATGGGTTGGTGGTGATCTCGACTTGTTATTTCAAGGGCTTCGCTTGTTCTGTCTTTAGGAAGGCATGAGTGAGGGCTGAGAGTACTGCAAGTGGAACAAGAGGGGATCCTCATCCTGCAAGATTTTCCGGTGGTGCCATATAGAAAAAAGAGAAGGACTCTCCAGAAGGATTTATGGCTGAAAGCTTCCTTAATTATAGGCTAGCATAATAAGTCCTTCCACTATCTTAATGATTGGGGAATTAAGAAGCTCCTTAATAGAAATTGACAGGATCCATTGTCATTGCAAAGAAGGTTCTGTTATGGTCAGGAGTACCCTGCCAACCATCCCAGGATTTAGGGTTCCCCAAAGGCTCATTAACATCTCAGACCATAAGGTCTCCAAAGAAGGCACTAATGCTCCACCTCGTTATGATCTGAGGATAATGACTGCATGACATCCGTATCCACTGAGATGAGAATGGCTCTGTAGAAACAGTTAGGATGTCAGCAGAAGAAAAAATAAATCCCATCTACTCTTTATGATCTTTGGTTTCTAATATGCTGTGGTGTCTAAATTATATCAGATTTTTTTTCAGATATGGCTTAATAGAGGGAATGCAATATGATGCTCTAAAAGAAAAATCACGATACTCTCTTAAAACAGCTGTTATCAACCTTACATTACTGCATAAATGAGGGGTAGGATTAGTAATATTCTCATAGTACTGAAATACTTATGAGTAATGGAATAAAAATCAAAGTTTTAAATTTCCTTAATTTACATACTCATTTACTCCTGAGAGTGAAAAGAAGTTCGTTCTGTTTTTAGAATGTCCCAAAACAGCAGTTAAAAAACAATCCCATCATAATAATAACACTAATAGAAGTGACTGTCAGTCTATATGAGAACTTGCCAGGCATCCTGTTCCGTGCAGAGGAATGTTTTGCAGCCTCTTACTTTCATCCTTGCAAAAGCACCTCTAAGGTGGACACCCCTGTCGCCTTCACCATGCCAACGAGAACAGACAAGGGCAGAGTGGTTAAAGATGTTGTCCATGATCATCCACGCGGAGCAGAGACAAGTGGAATGCCAACCTAGTCAGTCTAAACTCCGGACTTGTGCCACGATTGTCAGGATTGTGTACTAGGAAGAGTGACAGGTTCAGAATCAGGAGGAATGGGCTTATTCTTGGTCAGTAACTAGGTGAGTGAACTGGGACAAACTAGATCAGCTCTCAGGACATTTTGAACAAGTAAATCTTGAAAGCATTTTTTTTTTAATTTCAACCTTTTTACTGACAAGGACGTTACAGTAGTAGAGCGCAACTCAGAATTTTCACAGCATTCTCACAATAGCCACCAATATTCATTGGTAGTAATATCATTACATTCTAATTGCAATCCAGTTTGGCTGAATGGTTTTTCCCTTTGGTACCAAATTATTGATTTTAAAATAACCTTGCTGTTTATAGAAAGCATATGGGAAAGACAGTCTTCTGTTATTGTTTAACTATGTAAAGCATACCCAAAATCATTTTTCCAATCAATTTCTATTTGGCTTTAAACAAGGGGAAAATGGAGATGAGTGTAAACAAAAATCTATTAGTCGGTGTTTAGTACTGCCTTTTTATAGCTCTAAGCATTTCCCTGTGTATAAACATAAGAAAGCAAATTAACATTTTAAAGAGATTTCTCTATTGGGTTATATTTAATAACAAACCAGCATAAAAACAGGGAATCTTATAATAATAATTTAAAAAAAAAAATTCTGCAGATACTCTGAGCCATGAGGCATAGCTATTTGTTGGAGCTCAAGCTGCAATAGCAAGATGCTTCCACTAGAGGGCTGAATTGTTCCTGATGAAAAAAAACCTGAGTGGGGAGGGAGAGGGCTGCTAACTTAGAATGATGTGTGGACTCCACACACATACTTGGAGGGGCTTTTACCATAATACTCTCACTCAGTGAAGCTGGTCATGGGATAGAGAGTGCTAGAAAAGGCATTTTGCAAATTAAGTCCTAATGAAAGAGTAATCTAATATTATATGAAACAATTTAGGCTATATATGGAAAGAATTTGACTTGTATAACCAAGATGTAACAAAAGATGGTAACTCAGCTGCATAATGATGGATGAAGGGAAGATTTGGGGGTATAGCAAGGTATTTCTGAGAATCTGAGGAGAAGGTTCACTGAGAACTTCCAAATTTTTGTGGTTTATATAAGTGTCTTGCAACAAAATAGTCAATGTTTTTTTTTTTAATACAAAACATGATTAATTAAGGAAAACAGTAGGCTTGCAAGGAAATAGCCAAGATTCTGTAGATATTTTCAAAGGGGAAGAGGATGTACAGCTGATAAATTCTCCTCAGCTGCCATTCTATTTGCCATGGTCTTCTCCAGGAACAGAGATATCTCTGAATGCAGCAGAAAAATCATAGAGGAATAGAAGTGCCTAAGCCAACAAGGTTGGCCAACAGCATACATGAGTATATCTTGACAACCACTGTTTAACACATCAAAAATAAAAAGTGTTTCCCAATGTTATGGCAAAAATCAGCAGTGCTTTAGACAAAGAATTTTAAGGTATTTCCAGTTCAGGGTTGCACATTGATTTATGTGCACAGAATGTAGACATCATTTTGACATTCTTCTGATAAAAGAGATGCAAAGAAATAAAAAGGAACAGAAAGGAGGAAGGCAGTTCCAAGGGGGAATAGTGTTATTTTTAAAAAAAAATCAGTTTAAGTGTTAGAGGTTGTTCTCAGTGGTTTCCAAACTTCACAAGCTTTCCTGAGGATCCTTTCTTAAGGAGACATCATATACATCTCTGTCCATGCATGATGTATTGTGGCATGAGGCAGTTCCTTTCACATTATGAACAGACAGCTAGGGCTTGGGACAGTATTTACAGTGATCTCTCTCTGTCACACAAACAGATACTCTTCATTGTTCTTAGATTCCATATTTGTGATTTTGTCTACTGGTAAAGTTTATTTGAAACCACAGAATCAATATGGCGGGTGGTTCTTGGTCATTTGTAGTTTTGCACAGCTTGAGGTACTTTTGAGTCTCCCAACAAGAGCAAGCATGTTCCCAAGCTGAGTTAGAGCAAGACTACATTCTGCCTTCTGGTTTCTGTTCTCAGACTGTAAGCAAGGGTCCTTTTGTGATTTGTAATGCCACATGTTTTTCCATTTTGTGCTGTTTGTGGGTGGTTTGTCATTGAACATGGCTCCAAATGCAGTGCTGCTATGCTGTCTAGTGTTCCCAAATCCAAGAAAGTTGTGATGTGCCTTACTGAGTAGAGGCATGCATTGGATAAGCTTCCTTGGGCATGAGTTATAGTGCTGGTGGCAGTGGGTTCGATGGTAAGGTATTGTGAAAGTTTATTTTCTGCATCACCTTGACTGGATCAAGGCACACCTAGCTAGAGAACCAGTGAGGCATTATGACGGGGTGCATCTCTGAGGGGTGAGTGAAATGTGGGTTAGTGGAATGAGTAGCGATGTTCTGATCTCAGTGTGGGTGGGCATCATGCAAGTGGCAGGGGCCTGGATAGAACAAAAAAAACTCAGAGATGCTGGGGGTATAGCTCAGTGGTAGAGTCTATGACCAGCATTGCAAGGTCCTAGGTTTGATCATCAGCACTGAAAAAAAAAATAATAATTCCCCTGGCTCCCTTCTCTCTTTCTCTCTCTGTCTCATTTATGAAGGTGAAACACACTTCTTCTGACCTTGGGCATAAGAACTATAGGTTTGGGGGCCTTTGGGGGCCAGGATGTACATCAGCGAGCCCCCAAACTCAGGCCTTTGGCCTCAGACTGGGATTTATACCACCATCTTCCCAGGTTATAGGTCTTCAGTCTTGAACTCAGCCTGCAACTCAGGCCTCCAGCTTGCAGAAGGCCTGCCATGGACTTCACAGCTGCTGTAACCACACGAGACAATTCTCCTAATCAGTCTCCTCTCCTATATCTATATATGAGTATATCCTACTGGTTCTATCTCCTGTAGAGCCCTGATTAATATGTGAATCAACAATAGTATCAAACGAGATGGGCTTATATATGTATATGTATTGATTAGTTGAGAAAAATGAGACCAGCGGCTCAGAGGAACCTAGCTTTACATTACCCGTAGGAGCAGGGTTCACTTCGGTACTTGTTAATTCATGGTTTGTAGAGACTTTGTAGACTAGAACATAGCTACTGTGGATAATGAAGATCACCTGTGTGTGTGTGTGTGTGTGTGTACGCGCGTGCGTGAGTGTGTGTAGATAGATGAGGGGGGAGGAGAACAGAGAAAAGAATCATAAACGTGAACATAAAATGTCTTATGTCTTTCTTGGGAGGATATTCATCTCTGCCGACAAAGACAAAAGCTTTTATTTTAATTTCAGCATTAAAATCAAATTCAATTGAAGTGGATCAAATACTCCCTAACTGCATGAGGGAAATAAAAAACACTACAACAAAGGCTGGATTGAAACCATTACTAGCAGTTTGGTGTCTATATCATAGCTGACTCTGAAGGAATTCCCTTAAATATCAGCTGTAAAATGTCAGTGTAGAGAAGAAAGAAGCTGAAATAAACAAGCAATATACGTATATAATGTAAATGATGCACAGATATATTTATTATACAAATCACATATTTTATATTGTACATAATATAAATGCACAGATACACACATATTCACATATTTATATGAATATGAATGGCAGATTTGTGGTTGTAGGAATGACTCTGGGGACAGCCCAGGTGTGAGCGCTTGCTGACCCTGGACTTCATCTGAGCGCATCCCTTTACTACCAGTGTGATCTTGGATGATTTATATAAAATCTTTAGCCTCAATTTTTTCATTTGAAAATGAGAAATAATAATATCTACTCAGGGAGTTTACATGAAGTTTATATTATTTATGTAATATATCAAGCATGATTATTTTATCAATGAGCAATATTTCACTTTATTTCTGTTCCCTAATGTAGTTTTTTTTAATATATTTTTTGCAATTGGAGGGAAATAGGAGCATGCTTGTAGCCACCAATAACTTTTTACTTAGGATCACTCATTGATGGTCTCAGGCATCATCCAGTTCTTCACCAATTTCACATAATGCTTGTATGGTCCTTTATCTGCTCCCGTCCCCACTTCCCACAACACCTACCTCCAGTCACCTCATGTTTCCTCTCTGCCACTTCCTTGATCCTTTCTACACATGGCCTGTATGCTGCCATTTATAGACTGTCCGTGCCCCCCGCAAGTCACATGGTGAAATTGTAATCTGTGTCGTGATGATATTGAGAAGCAGGCCTTTGGGAGGTATTTAAGTCCTGAGGGTGGAGCTCTCACAAATGGTATCAGCGTCCTTAAGAAAGAGGCCCCGCAGTCTCTCTAGCCCTATTCTTGCTACCTGTGAGTATAGAGGAGTCTGCAGTCTGCAACCTGGAAGAAGCCCTCACAGACCCCGACCATGTTGCCATTCTTATACTGAACTTCTAGTCTCCAGAACTGGAAGAAATAAATTTGTGCTGTTTATAAGCAACCCAGTCTATGTTAGTTTATGATAGCAACTCGAATGGACTAAGGTCCTTACTTCAGAGAAAATAAAGACTTTCACAAAAGAATTCTTTGAGCTTCTTCTCCTCTCTCTTATATCAAAATTAGATGCATCTACACTATCCTTAAGTATATATCTTCTATTAGGTTCTTGACAATTTTTGTGATGTCACAATAAGTGTGTGACATATTTATCTCATTTAATCCACACAACAGCTCTTCGAAGTACTAATTATCCTTAGTTCTCTGAATTCGTCTCTTTGAGGAAGATTCTGCTGCTAAAAGGGACTATAACAAGGAAGAGGTTTGTGATCAAGTCTGTGAGCTGTGGGTACAAGAAGGGATTTGGGTGATCATTTTTTCCTCTGGTTGCCATCTCCCCTCTTGCCAACCTGTGAGTCCCCTATCGGGATCCTCCTGTCTCTGCTTGCCCTTACATGGTGGCATCCACTGTTACATGCAAGCCATCTGCATTTCCAGTCTACATTTTCTTGAAGGTTGATCTTGTCACTCAACATGCTTCACTTTCTTATGTCAAGATCACTTCCATTTCTCCATCTTTGAACCATTTTCCTCTCAGGCCAGACCTCCAGTTCCATATGGATGTCCCACATGCACATTCAAAAGGACATTCACACTCTGACCTTCTCAACTCACCTTGTTTTGGGTGACAAGCACCTCAGGGGGCAGCGTGGCCATCAACACGGCCAATGTTGGACACCTGAAGTCAGTCTCAAATTCCACCTTTCCCATCAGCCTCCCTATTAACTGCTTTGTTGATTTGCCCCACTCAATATCATTGAGATCTGCCCTCTTTTTTTCTATTTTCTCCACCATTAACTCAGCTAAGATTTACATTATTTCTTACCTGGATTACTGCCATAGGCTGCTAGTGGCCCTCCAGGGTTTTTTTTATCTTGATTCCTGTAACCGATTTTCCCAGGACTGTGAAATGGGAATCATCCTGAGACAAATCTGAATGTGTCATTGCTCTGCTTAACTTCTCACAATGCTTCATTAAGGCTCTCGCAGAGGGGCTGGGGGTGCGGCTCAGTGGCAGAGCGCTTGACTGACACATGGGAAGCACTGGGTTCCATCCTCAGCACCACATACAAAAATAAATAAATGAACAAAATATAGGTATTGTGTCCATCTACAACACACACATATAAAGGCTCTTGCAGAAGAGAACACGCCTTTGGCTCCCGGCTCACGGGATCTTCCTGATCTGTCCCTCACCCACCTCTCCAGTCTCCCCTTTGAGCTCATTTCTTTACACATTTAGCCGCTTTTAGCTCTATAAGCATAACTCTTGTTTGCTTCCACAACTTTGTACCCACAATTCTTTCTTAGAGCTCTCCACTTTCTTCTCTGAATGACCTCTTCATGCTTTTAAAAATTCATCTCATATACCACCCACCCCGGGATATCCTCTTGAAAACACCCTTTACTGTCTGTAGTACATACAGCCGTAATCTCTCAATATCAACTTTCCTACAGCTCACACCATGCTCTTTTGCCACGCCTACCTTCTTGTGGATTGTTGTCTTCATTCAAGTTCACTCAGTAAGAGTAGAACCTTACTCATATGCTATACTTTATATCTGGAATATGCCACTGATATCCCATCTGGTGGGTGAGGGAGCTGGGTCATTTACACAGAAATGCTCCTTCACCACTGGTTGAGGGGCTGTGGAGAGTGGGTTGTGGGAGTTCTGACAGAGATGATCTTGGGCATTTTTGGCCTACTACAGATACAGGTATTTAGGTAAAAGAAGAAGACGTTGTGTGTTGGAGGTTGGGCAAGTGTGCACAAAAATGTCAGCCCCAAGAGCACATGGATGTTGTACTGACCATAGCAACAATTCTACTCTGTTATCTAATAATCTCCTTGAGAACAAAGGCCAAATGACCGACTATTTAAGCTTATAACCTTAAGTTCCCCAATATAATATGCTCAATGAAACTTGAGTAAAGATTTTAATGCTAAATTCTTGAACTTTCCCACCAAACCTGATAATTTTGTGTCCTAACACTAAATAGAAAAGAAGAAGAAAATGTGGGGTGAAAGACAAGTTAACAATGGAAAACGAGGATACTGGGTGCCTTAGGGATGCTAAAATGTGCCTAGAAAATTTAAGTTGAGCTTAATTATGTGCAAAAAACTGTTTTTTTTTTCCCTGTGGGATCATAAGGAATATGAGAGTGCCTCATTTTCCAGATCTCACAATCAACTGAGTGTGGGTGTGTAGGTGCAGTAGGCAGAGATGCCTCTTTGAGAAAATTTTCATGAAAAGAATGCTTACTCCATCAACCCATTTTTTAACCTTTTACTAGATTTATTATGGTCAAAATTTTTTTATGGGATGAAATTGCTTCCCAAGAATAAGAGCAGGGAAAAGAGCAAGAAATGGGGTGTCAAACCCCAGGGATTCTATGACTCACTTGCAGCAAAGTTGTTCATGATTTCATATGAGTTCTGATTTTCCTGGCCTCAGTTTTCTTATCTGTGGAGTGGGGTGATAGTAAAGCAGCATTATTATTACTAGACAAGCTGAAGGGCCCCTTCCAGATTCCTAAATACCACCCCATCCCTCAAAACCAACTGTAATTCAAATGATTTTAAATGAATGTTCTTTAATTTCTTTTTGTCCAAATGAGTTCTGCTATAGCTTAGTGTTTACTTTTTAAAAGAATCCTTGCATTTTCTTTTTGATGACTAAAAAGTAACTCATTGATATTCCAAACAGGACATTTGTTAAGCCTTTATTTCACAATATGACCCTTTGCACATTAATAGTCAGAAAACTAAGACTTAAATAAATAGAAATTACTGTTTGTCTCAAGGATTAAAGGAGAACAAGTTTGTTATTGTCAAATAGTTTTCACAAAAATATTAGAAGACCATGCAAAGGCTTTGTACTAGAACAGAACAAATTCAATTTTCCAAGTTAAGGTCTCAGAAGGAAAGAAAGTATCGTATATAAATAATATAAATGAAAAGGTACATATATTAATCTATAATTAATTATGTATGCATTTATGTGGCATGAATATATCCACATGTTCAACAAAGGGAATATGTTGGGGTCTCAAATGTGGTTTGTTTGGTTTATTACTTAATATTTGTCCGGTTTATTTCAAAACATAAAATAGCAATAAATATTTAGCAGACATTAAAAAAAAAAACTTGTCAATGATTGTTTTTGTCTGATATCAGGGCCAAGAAAATTTTCAATAATAAGTTCACATACTTTTTAATTTCTTTGCATACAGAGTTGAAGACAATTCAAAAATGTAAACCATAGGATTAGACTCAGAGAAAAGAGAAAATACATAAGTAATTTGAAATATTGAAATACAATGTTAATTAGAGAAAACCCTTCCAAGGCATTATTATCCTTTCATCTGATTGATACAGTAAAGGTGCCAAGTTCACCATCGCATATCAATCCCCAGCAATGTCTGCCTCCCCACACTGTTCCTGAAATTTAGTTTCCTTCCTCAAAAATGCTCAGTAGTTTTTGTTTTAATTGTTACAGAAAGTCCCCTTGGGAGGCTACACATGTTTATGACTGATAAAATCAATGTGCAGGGTCGGTCATCATAAATTGATTTATATTTGAGTTCCTTTGGCAAAACAGAGACCTGGCTGGGGGAAGGAAGTTTGAAAGAACATCAAAGTGGCTGTTCCATGCACTCAATTCTGCCTTCTGTCCCAGCATTCTGTTTAAGCCTTGGGAGAGGAAAAAATATAGGCATAACTCTAAAGCAATCCTTTCACACACTACATTCTTATTGGGAAGACCTCTTCCATCATACTCTTGATCTCTTTTCTCTTAGGAGAAATTATGCATAATTCAGGTTTAAGCTTTGCTGATCACTTTCTGTAGGGAGATTTTTCTTACCTCATTGCCATCTTCTGACCAGA
The DNA here is from genome assembly GCF_001458135.2 of Marmota marmota marmota. NCBI lineage: Eukaryota > Metazoa > Chordata > Mammalia > Rodentia > Sciuridae > Marmota > Marmota marmota. Next base: position 17,125,921 of record NW_026000108.1, read on the forward strand.
GGAAATCTTTCTGCTATTTGTTCTACATCTTTCTACACTTCTTCATGACATTAACCACATTAGTAAGTGATTTTTGGGTTACTTTTTTTCCCTCCAAGACAGCAGCAGTTATGCTGACCTTGTTCCAGCATGTCTTTAACACTCAACGTGGTGCTAAATTACAATTGGGGAAGAAATGAAGGGTCCAATTTCTTGCCCAAAGAAGGAAGTCTATCATGTCAAAGTTCGATTAATTGTTGAGGATTTCAAAAACAATTTTAATGTAGTTATTTCAATTTTGAATACTTTTTAGTATTAGAAATAAAAGGAAGCTACAAAATAAGATCTTAAGGGATCTCTGAAGGTTCTACTCTTACACAAAGACCCACGTTTGCCATAGAGGACACCAGAAAGCATGTCCACAAGAAGTGTTGTTCAAGAAAGTGAATTAGAAAAACCAAATGCCCAGTAACAAGAGAAACAAGAGAGAGAGAACGAGAGAGAGAGAGAGAGAGAGAGAGAGAGATGAATTTCACTTAATAATGAAATATTAAACAGAAGCAAAATAACAAACTTTGCTAATTGCAATAACAATAACATATCCTAACAATGGACAATTGAAATACAAAAAAATTCCCAGATAACATGCTGAAAATACTCTCTTCTGTAATTAAAATTAAGAGCCTCAAAATATATTCATTCACCCTCTTATTTGCTCATTTAAACTCATTCTATCAATATTTAGTAAGCGGCCACTGTATACTCACAAATGTCTTCACTGTATAGCCACCAAGAACTTTTAAACTCAATCCCTAAAACATGAATTAAGACTGAATCTTGGAGTAGTAATAAATTAGTGTGGCAAACACCTCAAAAGTAGAAGTAAATCTTACCTACTCTGGGAGAGCTCTGGATGTCAAAAGTAGAAGCTCAAAAACTAAAATTAATGTTAGTTTTCTGGGGAAATTTCTGGTGAAGAGGAATCTGAAATGTAGGTGAAGGGAAACTATTCCAAGTAAATGAACAGAATGTTAGAACATGTAGAATTGAGAAAATGACCCTTTACAAAGAAAAAAAAAGTTTTGCTTGACTGGAAATTGGGAGCATAGCAAGGCCTGAAGCAGGGACAGTAGGCAGGATGCATGCTGATGAAAGCCTTTGAAGTTGTGGCTCAGACTCTGGACCATATCCCAGGAGAAGTGTGACTGCACTCAGGCATCACAGCAGGAGTGTGGCAATGATGGGTTTCCCCCTATTAAGGATCATTCTTTCTGTTGAGCATGGGGAGATTTGGATATGGAGAAAGAATAGAAGCAGGCAGACAACTTAGAAGGCCATTGCAAAGTGTCATGGAAGGATTATGGATACTTGGACTTGGGTATTTGTGGTGGGGATAGAAAAAGTAGTTATCTTTGTGTGATATATTAAAGAAGGTGCTATAGATTGGATGGCTGTGGTCCTGCCCCATTCATATGTTGGAATTCTACTCCCCAATATGATGCCACTAGGAAGTGGGGACTTTGAGAGATAATTGGGTCCTTATGGTGGAGCTACCATGAATGGGATTTGTGCCCTTATGAAACAGGCTCCTGAGAGCTCCCTTGCATGCCCCAGGAGGGCACAGTGACAATAATGGGGAGGTGGGCTCTCACTAGACTCCAGATATGCTGGTGCTTTATCTTGGACCTCAGAACCTTCAATACTGTGAGAAAATGAATTTCTTTTGTTTATATGTCACTAGTATAAAATATTCTATTAAAGAAGCCTGAATTGGTTAAGAAAGAAGGATATATAGAACTTTGTTTCTGATTAAGATTTTCTTTTCTTTTTTTTTACTTTCATTGTGATTATTGTCTTGGTCTGATATAAATAAGCATTTCATCTGTTTTATACTTTAGATTTACTGTGGTTTTTGAATCCTAATATTTTATTCATGATAACTAATCACATCTGTTTTCACAAATAACACCAAAAGTCATTGGATTAGTAAATTAAAAATTTTATTTATTGCTCATGTATAAAGTTCTTGGTTAGTGGCTAACCTGGGATACTATTGTATAAGCATTTGCTCAAGAATCCTTTTTCCATCAGTTTTTCCATGAACAAATGTATTTATTATATTGTTAAAAAGCAGAGGGGGGTGGCAACTGAGAATGTGGAAGGAAAATCTATTCTTAACTATATTAGGTAGAAAATGACCATCTCTTTCATTGTCATTATGTTATTGAGACCTAGTCATGTGGCTTGTGACATGCAAGGAAGGCAGAGAAATAGTGTATCTGCTTGCCAATGGTGACTGACTAGTCTCCCACACTGAGAATTAGAGTCTTTCACAAATTCTGAACATTGCCCCGTTTTTAACCCTTCAAATTTTGTCTCAATCTGTCTTTCTTTTCCATTATTTGGGAATTCCATACATATTTTTAAATCTATCTTTGATATTTGACATGTCTGATTCTTTGCACTAGAATTTTAATATTTTCGTATCTTTTTTTCCCAGTTTCCTAATTCTCTCTTCAGCTGTGACTAATATTATATATAATGTCTTTACTGAGATTTTTTTCAATGAGCATATTTTGTTTTGAAAATTTCTATTTTTTAAGGTTATGATTTTTTTATAATCTACTTTCTGTCATGTTTCAATTTTACTTTTGGAATCTTTAGAAAACATATTTAAATGTCACTACTGAGAATTTAAGCATCAGAAATCCCGGGAAGTATAATTCTACTGCTTGCTTGTTATTCTAACTCCTTCCGGTGGCCTATTTCTTTCTGTGTTATTGAAATTGGATTATAAATTCTTGTTCAAATGGTAGGGCATAATCTTTATAAATTCTGCAAGAATTATAATATAATACATTTTGACAGAATTTATTTGGGTGTTACTGTGCCTGGCACTCCAGGATTCTACAAACTTGAGATGATTTTGAGTTACTTTTAGGTCATATACATAGTTGTTACGGTTTGAATATAAGGTGTCCCCAAGAGCTCCTGTGAATGCAGGAATATTCAGAGGTTAAATGATTGGATTTTGAAATCTGTAACCTAATCAGTCTATCCTAGTTTAAATTGATGGACTGCATAGTAACTGTAAGCAGGAAGGGCACGAATGGAGATGGTGGGCAGCATCCTTGCTGCCATGAGAGAAGCATCCTCCCTCCACCATTTCCTTCCCTCATGATGGTCTGCCTCATCCTGGGTCCAGAGTCATGGAGTCAGCCATCCATGGACTGAGGCTTCTAAAACTAAGCACCCTTTTCCTCTAAGATGTTCTTGTTGGGTGTTTTGATCACGGTGATGTTGACTAAAACATAGGTGAGAAGAACGATTTCAGACAGTCTTAAATAACAGCTAGGTTTTAACCAACTGAGAAAACTGTGCTCACCTATGTTGGGGTTTTAACCCAAGATGTTTCCTTATCTTGTTCTGCCTTTGCATTCAGGCAGTTTTGTTCCCCTCTCCCCCAACACACACACACACACACACACACACACACACACACACACTTTCACTGACCTCATGGCCATTCACTTCCAATTCTGAATCCTTACCTTGAGTGGCCCAAAGTCAATAAAGCACACGTCTCTGGTTTACAAATGCTTCACCTGTGCCGTCATATGCACAGCTCCATCTCCCTCCTTGTCCCCTGGTCGCCGCTTGCTTTATTACTTTTCCCTCCAGAGACACTTGTTTGAAGTTGCAAGCTCAGCTATCTATTTTCAAAGATGATTCAGTACTTCTTGATACCACATAGCATAATCTTTTTCTAGTATTTCATTGACCATATTTTCAGATAGGTCTGTTCTTTGTAATTAATCAGATACAGAGAATATTCTTGTTACCCACCCACAACCTCACTAACATCACTGACTGTTGAAGATACACAGTTTTAATATTTGAAAACATTTTTCTTATTTTTCATCACCACTAACTAGTGTTCCCAATTTCATATTCATCACAGTCGTCTCAAACTCATTTTATTTGAAGTACTATACTTCATTTCCCTTTTTTCCCCCCACTTGAATTCTCCCACATCTGTGTGATCCCCAGTCTCATTCTCAAAACTAGGTCCACTAGTGCAGGCTCATTTCTGCCGTGGTCTTGGAAGTAATCCATAATGAGAAGCATAATATGGTCAAAAGTCTATGCCACTCTATCCAATGGGGGTTAGAATTAATCTATATTCCTAGTCTTAAGATCAAAAGTCATTACAAGTGAAAGGACATTAAGGATTCTCCTACTTTGTGTGTTGTCTCAAAACATTGCGTTGTGCTTTCTCTTACCATTCTTGATAATACTATGGGGTAGAGGGGCCTTGATTTTCTTGGCAAGAAGTGTTTGGCTGACAGAAGGAGTGACAACAGTGTGAGTAGTTATGCAAGGTCACATTCTAGCAGCAACGCCAAGGTCAAGTCACAAGGCAGAAAAGTAGCAGATTCAGGATAGCAGGTAGGGATGAGGCTGGCACTAGCAGCTTTATCAAAACTTGAGTATCTGCCAAGGAAATCGTGTGAAATACTTGGGAGTCTGCCTGAAGAAGAGAAGGAGATAGAATGCTTGTATTTTTAGAAATTTTGTTGAATAGAAATTTAGAGTCATAGACTATACTTATAGCCATTACAGTTGTTCTTTTTCCAAGCTAGAACAGTAAGAATTATTCATATATTATTAAAGTACACTTCAAAAGGAAAAGTATAATATAAATAAATAAAATATTGCAAATAAGAATACAGAGGGCTGAAGTGTAGTCTATGGATATGAGAATAGAGAAAATTGATGTATTTTCTCCATTTTGAGGTGTAATATAAAGAATTAAATTACCTGCATATGAAGGAACTTGGTTTGGGATTCCTCATGCTGAGACAATTTGAATTGGCTATACAAGGTAGAATTTTCTTAAAATAGGACTGTATTAGGATATCCACGATTATTCTGTAGGGGAAAAAAATCCAAAATCTCAGTGGCTTACCTCAGCAAAATTTACTTCTCATTCAGACAAATTATGCTGCAAGTCTTACAACCTTATAGGGTAGACTTTCACAATGCAACCATTCCTTTTTCCAATTCTTCCAAGGATGTTGCATATATTTTCAGTCTAGATATTTAGGTAAATAGTAAATTTCTCTTCACAATTTTATGCTTAGTTGTCTCTTGGAGTCTCCACTGTGGAGAACTGTCTCCACTTCCAGTGGCAGCTATCCAACCTGATAAAAGTTCCATCATCCTAGTCCAACATCACCTGGAATACAGTCTACTCAGTCAACATGATAGAGGAAGGGACAGCTGGAGGGGTTTTGATGAGCTCTTTTGTATGCTCAGAAGTATCCCATCACATCTGACCACAGTGCTGGCCAGACCTTATCTCATGACTTCACTTAGGTGCAGAATGACTAAGAATTAGAATGAGAGGGGAATCAGATGTCAAAGACAACTAAAATCTATCTAAAAAAGTTATGGAGAGAGTCTACTATTATCTAGTGCTTGTGACTCGGGAAAGAAAAAAATTACCTGATATTAAATGCTTTTATAAGAATTATGAGAAGGAAATTGTTTTTCTTTTTAAAATAGTGTTGTTGTTGTTTTTTTTTGTCAGCAAAGAGAAGACAGTCTTAGGATTTTAACTGAATGCTGGGGATAGGTAACATTGCTGGAAATTATAAAATATTGTGTAAAATCAAATTATTAGAATCAATGTATAAGAACATCTGTTTAAAAATAGAAGTAACATGGGAAGTTACAAGTTAGCAGTCATAAAATTTCAGTTAAGCAAGGTGAATAAACTCTAGAGATCTGCTTGCAATGTTGTAGCTATAGGCAATAACATTATATTGTACACCTAACAATTTAAGAGGGTACATCTTATGATGGATTCTTACCAAAATAAGATAAATAATAAAAAAGAACAGCAGTACATTTTCCAAAATATTGTAATGTTATTCTATGAATGATAAAATTTATTTTCTTCTAAATTTTCAACATGTTTTAATACATACATTCTAAATTCTTACATGTAATACTAACATGAGTATGTGTTTCTAATATATATGCATTACTTTTATAAATTAATAAATATTTTCTTGATAAAAACTCTAGGAATGTGCAATGATTATTGAAAATTAATTTTAAAACTTTAAAAATTAAATTGATGTTTACGCACTAGCAAACAAATATAGAATATAAAGTGATATATTTGATCAAATACTATGTCAATTACATTTTTAAACAATATGGAAAGTTTCCATTTGTGTGGGTATGTGATTTACCTAAGATAATAAAGTGATTGCATGACAAAAGTGATGAAAACCCTGTTAATTCTGACACATTTGTTCTTTCTATTATACTTGTATGAATAAAATGCTTGTAGAAATGTGTGAGATTATCAAATGAAATATAAATATATACATGAACGTGCTTCAAAACCTTTTATACTATATTTTCTCCTCCTATCTAACTGAAACATTATATTCTATGACCAAGATCTGTCTCAAGATCAATTATTACATATAATATACAAATATACATAATAATATAATAAGCCCCATATACTAAGAAGCATAATAGGATATATAGGAGTCAGACCAAAATAAAAAATATTTCTTTTTTTCTGAGCTGACATTTTTATAAGGAAAGAACTTCAGAGAGATAAAGAAAGAGAGATGAGAGAATCCAATATCTGCAAAATTGATGAGGTAAGGAAGTGGCTCTCTATGGAGCCTCAAGGAGTCATTATGATCCACAAGGAAAGGGAGGAATGTGTTGTGAGAGACTTATTCCAGCAACGGTGTGCAAGATACATTGAACTGGGCCAAGGTCAACTGACTATATTAGTTCAAATTTTTTTTTTGGTCACGCATAACAAAAGTCCTAACATTGTATCATTTAAATGAAATAGAATATATTCACTCTCTTTTGTGAAGTCTTATCCTAGATGCTGAAAAAAATGACCAAGACCTGGATTCCCTCTTTGCTTTTCTTCCCTTACTATTCTGGTTTGGATATTTGGTGATCCCCAAAAAACTCTTGTGTGAAGCAATACAAGAATATTCAGAGATAAATGATTAAATTATGAAAGTTGTGATCTAATGTGATCTAATGCTTCATCTTGGCCCCAGAGCTATGCACTTAGTCAACTATGAACTAAATCTCTGATAAGTGAGCCAAAATAAACTGTTTCCTCCTCTAAGTTGTACTTGTTGGGTCTTTAGGGTCTCTGAGATTAAAAAGCTAACTAAAATACTTACTTCATCATTTATTTTTTTTTTCTGTACTTATTTGGTACTGGGGATAGACCCCAAAGCCTTGCACATGTGAAGCAAGCACTGTCTGACTATATCCCCAGTCCATTTTCTCAGTCCTAAATTCATGCTCCATAATGATATTTCCTTATGGATCTGAGATGACCACCTGTACTGCAAGAACTATACCCTTTGCACACTTGAAGGCAAGAGGGTGTTGTGTGTCTCTCTCTCACCATGGAAACAAGAAAAGTTTTAGACTTCATTTTCACTGAATTTTAAGTCAGATACTCATTCCTAAAGTAAATTTACTGTATCCAGATGGCTGAATTTTCACAAAATCCACTTGTAGAAACTGGAAAAAAAATAGCTCTCCTGAAACATGTGGGCTCTGAGGTGGAAGGGTCAATACCTGAACAAAAGTTTGTGCACTGGACAAAGAACAGGGGGAATGGATTCTAAGGAGTCCCACATGGCAGACATTAGATACAGGTGTATTCTGCTGGCCCAGAGCCTCTGAAGGAGAAAATGGAAACAGAATCAATAACACACTGGCTTTGATGATGGCTGAAGTCTGGAGAAATGATGTCACTGATGTTGGTGACTGAGTTAGTGAATGATAAAGAGTATTTGAAAGCAGACAAGGTTGGGAAGACGGTCACGTCCACCTGGAGACTGTCAGATGTCACTGTGAATAGGGTAAGAGCAGGAGGCAATAAGCCCCACCATTGGTCTATCATGTTTAAAGATAAACACTTATTTTTTTAAAAGGTGAATTTTTCAAGTAACAGATTTTATAGATTACTTTCAGTAAAATCATAAAATCAACCATTCATGTCTCAGGCTTCTTAAGTGTATTTGGATGCATTTAAACTTTTCTCCACATCTGGGCACACCTTTTCTAGCCCATGCACTCTGTCCTGGGCTTCTAACAATTTTATTTGTTTTCATTTTATTCCTTTCACTTACTTCCAGGCATCAGCCCTCTCTTTTATCACCTGACTCATGCCATGTTATACTCCCCTTCTACTTTCCAGTTTTTTAATACACTGAAAAAAATAGTCAAGCGTCTTTGAAATTTTCCATTAAGCAAACCAATATACACCAAAAGGAAGTCAAAGGAAGTGAATCTCTGGCTGGGGCTTTGAGTCACTGTGTTAGTCAGCTTTTCATCCCTGTGATCGAAATACCTGACAAGAACAACTTGGAGGAGGAAACGTATATTTTGGCTCACAGTGTCAGAAGCTTAATTCATGGAAGGCAGACTCCACAACTCTGGGCTCAAGCTGATGCAGAATACAATGGTGAAAGGGTGAGGCAGAGGGAAGCTCTGCTCAGTTCCCAACAGCCATGAAGCAGAGAAAGAGAGCTCTGCTCACCAGGAACAAAATATAAACCCCAAAGGCACGCCCCTATAACCCAATTCCTCTGGCCATACCCTATAGGCCTACAGTTACCATAACCCATCAATTTGTTCAAATTATCCATAAAACGGTTAATCCACTAATTAGGTTACAGCTCTAATAATCTAATTATTGCATCTCCGAACTTTTCTGCCTTGTCTGAGACATGAGTTTTCAGGGGACACCCCATATTCAAACTGTAATATTCTAACCTTGACCCCCCCTCCAAACATAATGCAAAATGCATTTAGTCATTTCTACAGTCTTTAAGAGTTCTAGCTTTGCCCAAATGTCCAAGACCAAAATCTGAGATTCAAGGCAAACTCTTAGCTATTTTCCCTGTTGAAAAGCAAAAGCAGGTTACACATATCCGCTATGTGAAGGCAAAGAGTAAGCATTTACATTCAAATGAATTAATGCAGGTTAGGGTTGTAGCTCAGTGGTAGAGCCCTTGCCTTATATGTGTGAGGCACTAGGTTCAATCCTCAGCACCACATAAAAATAAACAAATAAAATAAAAGTATTAAAAATGAATTAATGCACAGATTAGGTTACTACTCTCAATCACTTCACATCTAAAATTTCTGAATTATCTCACACATGAGGTTTTATCTCACACATATCCAAGCAATAACAGTCACCTACTATGAGAGTTCTAGAATATCTTAGGTTACTTTAGATTCAAGCTTGCAGTTTAGGATAAAGATCCCATGGGATTACTGGTCAGATAAAATAATAATAGTCTGAGTTAATACTGAATTATAACTGGGAATAAACATCCTTCTGTACCAGTATTGAAATGTTGAATTAAAAGTTGTTAAGAATGCTATGAAAGGCATGTGGAAGAAAGAAAAACAAATAATATAGATGACACAGTGCATAGCTCTGCTACTTGTACACTGTGTGGACTTGGTAGGTGAAATGGTCTCTCTGAATCTCAGTTTCCTCATCTCATCATCAATGGAACTTGAGGATATTGCACTATGCAAAAACACTCACAGAAAAAGAAATACTGCACAATAACACTTACATGAGGTATCTAAAATAGTCAGATTCATACAGACAAAGAGAGCACACTGTGGACTGAAGACAGATGGAAATAAGGAGTTACTAATCAACAGGCGTGAAATTTCAGTCAAGCAGGATGAATAGGTGTTAGCAAAATGTCGTGCAACATTGTATCTGTAACCAACAATAATGTATTATATACTTACAAATTTAAGAGTAGGTCTTAGGTTGAATGATCTTGCAATAATAAAATAACATAATAATAAAACAGATCTGAGCATAATTGAAAATTGTGATAACTGTTGTAAAGTGTTAGGTTTTCTATGAAATAGTAATTACTTTTTACAGGAGATGGAAATGAAGAATTCTTTGTAAGACATGTTAATTTTGAGATACCTGTGAATATTCCAAGAGAAGATATGAAAATATCTCAGCAAAAAGAAAAAAAAAACCTCCTAGAAGCATGAAAAAATGGTCAAAATTCAGGCAATTACCTTTAAAATTTGTCATACCTGATGCAGTATTTTCTCTGATCTATGTAAATGTAGAAATCACAAATATTTCATTAAGATAGAAATGAAAACAAAGGCAGGCTAAGAGGTTACCTCATGTAGAGATTTATTGCCAGGAATGCATTAAATTTTTCCTCCCAACTACATTTCCATAAAATGTCTCTCCAGATTAAGAGATACTGTGGAGCTGGGAACAGACATTGGTACTCTGGAGAGCTTCCTGGAGATTTTGATCAATTAATTCATTTTTTTTCTAATCATTCATTCAACCAACAAATAGTTATTGAGCATATTATATATGCCAGACATTTCCATACAATAATAAACAAACTAGACAAAGATCCCTGCTTTCACAGACTTTGTCCTTGGGGTTAGTGTGGTGACAAAGGAGGAAGTGACAAATCATAAAAAAATATATAGATACAAAAATACATAGTGTATTTGAAGTTGAATGTATGATGTTCAAATGAATGCTGGTACATGGGTACCCTGCATTCAGTCTGCTCCATTATTGACTAGCATTTTACCATTTGTAGGTTCATCTGGAGAAAGATTTTTATATTATCATGCAAGGAGTATATAAAATTCCCTATCACAATATTCTACAAATGCAAGTGCAAAGAATTCTCTTTTATTTTTATTCAACTGAAATAAATATTCTTGAGCCCCCATTTCTCTTAGTAACTAAAAACGAAGTCTTGTCCACCTTGTGAATTTGAGAACTTCCATCTTAAATCAAGACTCTAATTCAGGAGTCTCCTCTCTTCCTCTTACTTCCCTGAGCTCTGTGGTGGGGATTACCTGTTATCCTTGATGGCCTCTTGGTTGTGTCTGCTCTTGGTGAACTTGGCCATCTGTTCTATTTATAAGTGTAATGGTGAATGAGGAGCTCACTTTCCCTGTCGCCTGGCTTTTGGTACAACTGGTACTGTTATCCTCTGAGATGAGACCTCTATGTCAATTTCATTGTTGAATCTATCACTAGTCTTGAGTTATTCATCCAAAATGTCAATGTAGCAGCACTATGGGAGTCCCCTGTTAAGTTTAACCACCATCTCCACCCCTCTGGCCATGTGGGAACTTGTGGGATACATGTGATTCTCTGTAGAAGCCAAGGGAGACTTGGAGCAGGACTGCATCTCAAATACTCCTGCTGATTACACGGCCTCTGTGTTATTTCTACTCCATTGCAGCTGCCCGTAGTTGGTGTGGGGCATTGCAAATAGTTCCTTCTCCCACTACCAGAGAAAAGTGGGAAACTTTCCCCTCATTTTCTCATTTACATCAAAACTCTTTCGGGAACAATTCTATATGAGGAGGGTTTTAGTCTTTGGAAATGATGAATATACAAGCCCCTACGTTAGCGTGCAAACTTTACTCACTCAACCTATTTCTTCATTCAGGCAGAATGAGCTTTCCTGAGTCATTATTTCATCTATAGCCTACTTCATGCAAAATAAATATGTTGAGTCTACAGAGTCAAAAAAAAACCCAAACAGTAAAACTTGAATAATTATCATGGACCAAGTTGAAGTCTGGGCTGCTTGAAGGGGCTTGTATTAGCAACTTTATGGTATACATATATTTTGAGCTTGTCCCTTAAAGGTTCAAAAATTGTGGGCTGGGTTTTAGGTCAACTTTAGGGCATATCCTTTGAAGGGATTTGGGGCCCCAAGTGTCTGTTTGGCTTCCAGTCTTGTAATGTGATTTCCTTCTCCTTCAAAAGATTCTCCTTGATGATACCATCCACCATAAGTCTTCTCCGGAGCTGAGCTGCTGTCAGTACCATGCCCTTGAACCTCCAGGACTGAAAGTTAAATAGACTCTTTTCTTTTTAAAGTTACCCACCTTCTCAGGTATTTTATTATAGTAATGAAATACAAACCAATGCAGCAACTAAGAGGGTTTTGGCTTAAGGGACTTTCAGTGGTAGGAGTACAGACCTATGATCATTTCAATTTATGAAATTAGAATTGAGGCCTCCCTTTCCCTCCCCAATTAAAGATATGATCCTTGAAGGGTAATCTGTTTTTAAAAAATCACCCACTAGCAAAAGGAAATGAACTGAAAACGCATTGGCTTAGACTCTAGATGGGAAATGTCTCCCTGAAAATGTTAAGTCATGGCTTGCCGTTAGATAATTTTATTTTCAAATTTATTCTAGTCAATAGGTAAAAGATTCTCTAAATTTAGAATAATCTTTTTTGCATCATTTTAGTTTTACACAATATTAGGGTACATTTTGACATAATTATGTTAAGCATAGGGTATAACTTGCTCTAATTCAGTGCCCAGCATACTCTTTTCTACCTTCCTACCTTCCCCTGTTTCCTTTCTTCTACTCTACTGATCTTTCTGCTATTTATTTATGTTTTTTTTATATAATTGAGTGCCTTGTGTATATACATAAAGGTGAAATTCACTGTGGTATATTCATATATGTACATAGGAAAGTTGGCAGATTTATTCCACGGTTCTTCCCTTTCCTCATTTCTCCAACCTCCCCTCCAACTCCTCTCTCTACCATACCAATCTCTCTTTTATTTTCATGGACTCCCAGAGGTTTTCTCCCTCTCCCTACCTTATTTTGGTCTAGCTCAACCCGTGGCTTTATGGATCTGGTTTATCTCATTTAGCAAGGTGGTCTTCAGTTCCATCCATTTACTGGCAAATGCCATAATTTCATTATTATTTATGGCTGAGTAATACTCCATTGTGTACGTATACCATATTCTGTTTTTCCATTCATCTGTTGACAGGATCCTAGGTTGGTTCTAAAGTTTGGCTATTGTGAATTGAGGTGCTGTAAACATTGTTGGTTGCATACCTATAGTATGCTGTCTTTAAATCTTTTGACTCTATCAGGAATGGAATAACTGGGTCATATATTGGTTCCATTCCTAGTTTTTGAAGAAATTTCCATACTGATTTCCATAGTGGCTGTGCTAATTTGCAGTCCCACCAATAATGTGTGAGAGCACTTTTCCCCCCAGATATACACCAACATTTATTATTATTTGTATTTTTGATTATTGTCATTTTGTCTGGAGTGAGATGAAATCTCAATTAATTTGGATTTGCATTTCTCTGATTGCTAGATATATTGAACATTTTTTCATATATTTATTGTCTGTTTCTATTTCTTTTGAGAAGTGGCTGTTTAGTTCTTTTGCCCATTTCTTAATTGGATTATTTGTTTTTTGATTTCTTTTTATGTTTGCATATGTTAAACCAACCTTGCATCCAAGATATAAAACCCACTTGATCATGGTGCATTATTTTCTTATGTTTTCAAAAGCAGTTTGCCAATGTTTTATTGACAAATTTTCTATCTATGTTCATAGGGAATGTTGGTCTGAAGATTTCTTTTCTTGATTATCTCTTTCTGGTTTTGGTATTAGGGTGAAACTGGCTTTATAGCATGAATTCATCTGTGTTTCTTCCTTTTCTATTTCATTTAATAATTTAAGAAGGATTGGCATTAGTTTTTCTTTAAAGGTCTGGTAGAACTTTGTTGAAAATACATCTGGTCTGGTACTTTTCTTTGGTGGAAAGCTTTTAATAATTGCTTCAATTTCATTACTTGATATTCTGTTTTAAGTTTTCTATGTCTTCATGGTTCAATTTGGGTAGGTCATAGTCTACAGGAATTTGTCAATGTCTTTGAGATTTTTTAGCCTATTTGAATTGAATTATCAAAAACAGTTTCTAACAATCTTCTGAATGTCAGCAGTCTGTAGTGATATTTTCTTTTTCATCTCTAACTTTGTTAATTTTAGTCTTCTCTCTTTTTTGGTTAGTTTTTCTAAGGTTTCATCAATCTTTTTTATTCTTTCAAAGAGCCAACTCTTTGTTTTCATTGACCCTTTGTAATTTTTTTTCAATTTTTTTAATTTGGGCTCTGATTTTAATTATTTCCTATCTTCTACTGATTTTTGTGTTAGTTCTTTTTTTCTAGGGCCTTGAGGTATAACATTAAATTATTTGGTATCTTTTTATTTATTTTTTTAAATTTGGAACTAAGTGCTATAAACTTTTCTCTTAGAACTTTCTTGGAGTAATCTTTCCAAGATTTCATTCCCCAACACTCAATTTTCATGTCTTCTTTCTTTTATTTCCTCAGAACCATTAGTCTGTATAATATTATATATTTTGCTTATTTATTTGTTGTTTTTTCTCCCCAAGATAGACTATAAGTTCTTTGAAGACAGGTATTTTACCTGTTTTGTCCACTGTTCCATCTCAAGTCATGAGAAGAGAGTCTTTGCATTCAATTAATGATCATTGTGCGATTGAATGGTGCATTAAATTTATATAAAGAGTTGTCCCAGGAAGGCAATATCCTTATAATCTCAAAACAACTCTGGAGAAAAGTACCTTCGACATAGATCACATGGCAGTTCCATGAATAGACTTCTCTAAAGATAAATTTGCAATCCAAAATGTAGAAAACCACCTACTATGAATGAGAGAATTTACTACAAAAAAAATGAGATTAAACCCTCAAGAAATTTCACTAATGATATTGGACAAACAATATAAATTCAAACTGCTTGAAATGCAGGCTTTTAAAAGTAAAAGAAAACAATAAAACAGTAAAGAATGTTAAAAAAAATTCAGCATATTTGAAGAAAACTAACAATGGCAAACTAAACAGAGAAAAATCATGGAATAAATTCAATTAAAAACAGAAGAGAGAGTTAAACAGAAAAGTAGATGTGGCCAATGTTGAAATTTAAAAGAATATTAATGATGAATTAAATAAAATCTAATTCCAACATTTTATCTCCAGAAGGTGGGATTAAGAAGTTTTAAAACTGTATTTGGTTATGCAGTTTTCCTATTTTAGAGGTTTTTCATTAGAACACAGTACTTTTACCATCAGATAAAAATATCAGAAACTCCTATGTTTGTTGACCTTTATAGTAGTTATATTAAAACCATTCAAGAGACCAAAAATAATAGGTTAAATATTTTTCAGTGGAAACCCAGTGGTCGTTTTTTAATTGATGATGCCTTTAATCTCAATTTTTTTCTTCAAAACATCTAAAAAGCAATAGAAGCCCTTAAAAAATTAAATATAAGAAAGTCATTACCTTCTCCTTATTAGTATCCTCAGGGAAAGCATTCTTATTTTTTAAAGTATGTAGGGGATAACTACAATATAGGGAAAAAAGTGAATAACAAAATCCAAAGTATACTTTCAATGCAACTAGGTATCACCTCCTAAGGATTCTACATAAGTTTCTACCATCTCCCAATGTCCCTTCCAGCTGGGGACCAATCTTCAACACACAAGACTTTAGGAGAACATTTCAGATCCAAAAACCAGTCAGGCTATGCCTTAGGAGGGGAAATTATAAAAGTTTGGAGCTGTTGGTAAAACACAGCTGTTACATTATCACTATCTTCAAAGTGCTGTTGGATGTAATCTAAAGTTCATTTTATGTTGCAGGTCTTTTCAGATCTATTGAAAAAAAATCAATATTGTAGTTTTTAATCTATCAATAAATATAGATTATATGCCAATATGAATGGACAAAACTGTTATGTTTATTATTTTTCTTCAGAACTAATGAATAAAGTATAATAGGAAAGACTAATGGATTCAGATATATTATTCAAGTTATTTAAAGTCAGAAAGTTTAGCTTTATTTATTTATTTTTATCAGTTTGAGTCTTTGTTCTAGCCTATAAACTTGAGAGTTCTGGAAAGATTTCTATTTACAAGCAGTTATCTGAGATTAAAGTTTGCCAGTGAGTAGTTGTGATTTAATTTTTTTTAAAAACCCCTATAGAATAAAGAAAAACTAGGTACTAAGCACTTAGTTTTGCATTTTTGAAATATAGTCTGGGAGTGCCCATGAGTCCCTAAGATTCTTTCAAGAGAACTATTAGGTCAAAACTCTTATCATTTTTTTTTTATCGTGAATGAATTGTGAGGTTTTCTAGAAGGTTCATGAAATGTGACTATGTCATTACATTGATGCTTAACAGATTGCATCCTTATTTCCTTCTATAGTAAATATTGACAGATGTGATTCATACAAGCATAGCTTTATGGGAACTTTGCTGATTTTTAGAGTTTAAAGAGGTTCCCAGAACAAAATGTTCAAGGCTGATGACTTGATCATGAATTCGATTCCTGCCTCCTCTCCCAAAATAAGCAGGCTCCTGAATTTCCTTTGAAGCAGGAAGCACAAGTTTGCTTTTGTTGTTCTTCTTTCTTTTCTTTCCCATTCCATGTGTCATCCATGTCTCATGCCTTCCTCCAGTTTTTATCCTGTTGCTTGAAGCATCTAAGCAAATAAACAAAACTGAAATCTAAGACAGAAATTTTTCTGAGGAATAAACTATATTAATTAGAAATAATTTTAAAAGTACTTTATTATTAAAACGAATATTTAGGTCAAGATCTAAAGCAGCATATATCAGGTTCTAATGTGAGACCTGAGGTAGAACATTAAATAGAACTTACAGCATGTCCAGAGAACCCATTGGCCCCTCTCTCACTCGGGGTGTAAAAAGGAGTCAAGGAGAAAAAGAGCCAGATGCCTAGGAGGAATTCTCATGTTTTAAACTTCAAAAAATCCTAAAAGATGTGAGGTTGGGTTACTTCACTTATATTTAAAATGAAAGGAGGGTCTTGCCAGGTCTACTATGGGCCAAATGTGAGATTTCTGCGTTTAAAGGGGATGCACTTGATGATATCTGATCCATCTGCAAAATGTGGAAGATGTGATATGTATTAATGGTTGCTATTGATGGATTGGCCAAAGCAGAGAAGTGTGTAAGAGAGGTTAGTATTTCAAACTCCAGGGAAAAGAATGTGAGTGATTCCATTGGATCAGATATGGTCACAGGTCATAATCACACACACACATACACACACATACACACACACATGCGCACGTGTGCATGCGTGTGCACACACACACACACACTGCTCTATGAAGAAACTAAATGTTGGTGATAGAGAGTTGATGGGAAAACATTGATGGGTGGTGGTCAGTAAAGGTCTGAGAAGGTCATCTTTCCATTCAACTGAATAACAAGAAAGAGTCACCCATGCAAAGATTTATGCAAATAACAGTCCAAGCAGAGGGGAGAATCAGACTGTTCATGGGTTCTGCATGTTTGAAGTCAGAAAGAAACCCAGTGAGGCTGGAGCCAGGCTGAGTTTTGCCAGATAAAATTGGAAACAGAGGCAGGGACCAGGTCATGCAGTGCCTTACAACTAGCCCAGGGTGAGACCACTCTGCTCTGCTGATGTTCTCTTCCACACACCATTGGAACTCTCCAGTGGTTTTCCAAACCTTTGGTGAATTTGAGGTTCCATGCTCTTCTTTGTCTTGGAGCTTTCACAGAAAATCATGAAAACTCTAATTTGATGGTTCTTAGAAGGCAAAGTTGAGCTGACACTTCAGTTACATAAATATCTAGCAACCCCATAAACTCTGTTCATCATTGCCCAAAACATTAATTTTAGCAAAGCCTGTATTCACTACATGAATGTCCTTAGTGGTAGCAGAGTATTCTGGCTCCAATTTTTTAAACTCCTACTCTGTTTTGTTTTTTTTTTTCTTGATCACCTTATTAATTCTTGATTTTATTAATTCTTATATGGAAAGCAACCAGTAGCTTTGACGTCGTGTAGAAAAAGTAACACAGATCAACCAGTTTTCTTGAAAATATCACTACAACTGGACTTTTTATATTCACCTTCAACATAAAAAATTTTTCAAATTTTCTGAAAGGATTTGGAACACTTTTTAGTAGGTATTATTTTAATAATTGATTATCTATTACCTATTATAATATTGTCAAGTATATATTGTCTATTTTTTTGGATAATTTTTTCTCAGGAGATGTCAGAGTGAGCATGTGAAAAGTAAATGATTGCTCCAATGTCTCAATCTACTTGATATTGCTCTCTCTTCTCTCTCTCTCTTTCTCTCTCTTTCTTTGGTGTGTGTGTGTGTGTGTGTGTGTGTGTCTGTGTGTGTGTGTGTCTGTAATTTAATATATTTCATACATATATAAACTAAAATAATTCAATATAGGGATATAAAGATAATTTTTTCTACAGCTAATAAAATCCAAAATTTAGAAATAAAGTAGAAATTCAGAGAAGAATTTTCAATAGAATAAAAAATTTTTGAGAAGGGAAATTTGTGACGTTGAAATATGATATGAATTGAATAGGAGATTCTAAGGGGAATAAGGTTTTCAGGCACAAGTTGTTATAAAAGTTGAAGAAGGAATCCCGTGAAATTTATTTGGGAATACTGAGATGCCTTGGAAAAGTGAAAATTGTAAAGGAGGTTTCAAACCAAATTAAATTATCTTCTCTGCTTTAACTGTGAATGTGACAGACCACCTAGAAGTTAGTCTGAGGAAACTTTATGGATCTGCTTGGAAATACTTCCTTTTTAGTAATATGTCAGTCACCATGAACAGCCTTTAAAATGATCAATCAGGATTTTCAACTTGCCTGTGACCTTTCTGAGAAGCAGGCTCACAAAATAGCATTTAACAGATTATGGGCATACTGCAGGACTGGCGAAATTCAATGGGATGTTCGTTTTGGCCCAACCATTCTAACAATTCAGCTTTGGGATGCACCAGAATATTTTATTAGTGCCACAGTTATTAACATCTGCTCCCATGGCAACCAGTTGTTAAATGATGCATGAGTAGAAGAGAAATATATTTTTTCTTTGAAGTTAATTTACATTTCTTTAAACTAACATTTGTGAATTGACAGACACCTCTATAACTTGTCTTGAACTGCAAAGAAATGGTGCTTTTAAATTTAGGACCCAACCCTGAGAGATAGGCTTGAGGGAGCAATGACACAGGGCTCTGCTATGTCCTGTCCCGATTCTTGATATTGCAAGCTCAAGCAGCATTATATCTCCTAGCATCCCTGCTTCAAGTTAATTTCACTTGTCTTGCAAGGTAAGCTTATTTTACTTCTCTTTTGCTTTCCTTCCACACTCTTTCCTTTTTATTGTAAAATCTGAGACAAACAATCTGATCATTTAAACTTTTGTTTAAAATCTCAATGACTGTTCATTCATTTCAGGATGAGAGTTAGACTGTCCCTGGCAAACAAGGTCATCTCATCAGTCTTCAGACCTCAGCTGGGTTATTACATTCTCAGAGAAACTTTCCTTGACATTTTTTAAGAATATTTACTTTTTAGTTATAGTTGGACACAATTCCTTTATTTATTTATTTATATGTGGTGCTGAGGATCGAACCCAGGGCTTCACAGGTGGTAGGCAAACACTCTACCGCTGAGCCACAACCCCAGGCTCCCCTTGACATTTTTAACCAGGTCAGTTCTACCTGTTAGTACTGTTATGGTTTGGATGTGAACTGTCTCCCAAAAGCTCATGTGTGAGACAATGCAAGAACATTCAGAGGAGAAATGATTTGGTTTTGAGAGCCTTAACACAGTTGGTGAATGAATCCCTTGATGGGATTAATTGAGTGGGGACTGAAGGTGGGTAGGGCCTGGCTGGAGGAGGTGGGTCATTGAAGGCAGGCCTTTGGGGTATATATATCTCTGCTTTCTGACCCTCATGTGAGCTGCTTTCCTCCACCACACTCTTCTGCCATGATGTTCAGCCTCACCTAGAACCTGAGGAATAGAGCTGGCTGTCTATGGACTGAGACCTCTGGAACCCTCGAATGAACCTTTCCTTCTCTTCAATTGCTCTGGTCAGATCTTTTAGTCATAGCAGTGGAAAAGTTGACTAAAACAAGCACATATTCACAACATCATGGATTCACTATCATTTTAGGATTTGTTACAATTATAAGTTTAGATTTGGTGTCATTGATAAACTGTTTTCTTCACTCAACTGCAAATTCTATGAAAGAAGCAACAAAGTATGTTCTTACAACCCATTCTATTAATCCTGCTAACACAGGACATAACAAATAGAAGGAGCTCAATACATAGTTGTGATATTTTGATGAAGCACAGATGAGTAAGTGGACCCATGACCTGAGCAGAAAACATTGTTATCATCTCTTACGCTCACAGAATCACTGTGTTTGGGATGAAGAATATCATTGAAATCTTTTGTTCTAAATCCCTCGTCAGCTAGATATGTGACTCCAAGCCTGAGGTTGTGCAGTTAATCAGAATAAGACCTGGGTTTATCACCTAGGTCTCCATTACTCCTCTCAACTCTGTTTTGTTATCCTTCTCTCAGCCAGTCACATTCTAAAAGTACAAGCTGAGAGACAGAGCCATAATGAATCAATATGACTTTAGTCCTGTGTTAGTGTCTCCACCATCCTCTATACTCAGAGTATCAAATAGTGTCATTGAGATTCACGGGTCTGGTGGATCGTGTAGACTTCAATCCCTTTACGGTCCCAGGAATTGTATCCCACCTTTTTGAGGCTAGTTCTTCAAATATAGAGAACAAACATAGAAGAACTAGGAAATCGAGTCTGAATCAAATAGGAAAATGCTCATTTTCCCAACAAAAGACTCAACAATCAGGGGCAATAACGTAGCCTCAGCCAGTCTGCTCACAGGCAAGGACAGCAGCCCACGCACGACCCTGAAGCCTGCCAATTCACACCTTCAGCTTCAGTTACACACCTCTAAACTCCTTAAGATGCTCTACTGTTAAAATGCCTGGATCCTGAAAATGTTCCAAGGAATTCTGTTCATCACCATGTCTTGTATTTTTTTTTTAAATCCTGTCTCTTTTCTGGTCCATTTTCAGAAATTTGTTGCCTCTTAATTAAAGCAGTGGAGCTCAGTGTGAAGTAAGAACTGCTGAATGCCTTTCTTATTCTTGGCAATGTCCCTTTGCAGAGTGTGTCAGGTCAGTGTGTGCCTTTGCTCCCTTGGGTAGCTTGGGGTGACTGCTAGTAGTCAGGTAGAGTAGTAGGTTACCCATTTACTCTCCCCCCATTCTCAATTTCACTCCCTTTCTTGTGAACACAAAAGAACTTGAAGCGATCTGTCCGTGGCATTGAAATGCCAACCTTAGTTGGTACTTTGAAAACTCAAAGCCTTTTACAAGATGAATGGCAAACTGTGGATGACAGCTCCTGTGGAGCCATTATTGAATCGCAGCCCTGATGACTGCATTGCTTTGGATTTAGATAAAAGACTCGATACAAGACAAATGGTAGGAGGACATCAAACAAGACTGTGTCCATACAGTGACAGAAGCAATCCAATTGAAGATGCTTGTGATTTTCCCAAGGCTACAAACTATTTCTTCCTGAGTAATTTATATTAAGGATATAAAGATTGTATATTCATCTTCTATTTATACGTTCCTCTAAAAATACAAATGTCCAGTTATCAAATGGAAGTCTTCAGGTTTGGCTTGGAAGAGGATTATTGATATGGGAACATGTTAATTATTTTGTATTGTGTTTTATTTAACCACAATAGCAGTGTGTGTAAAGGTTATAGACTGAGAGTTACAATCTATAATGATCAGATAAAAAGATTAGTCAGCAAATCGATAGTCCCCTGTACCAACAGGAAGCTCGGTATATTCATGGCAACAATGAGTACAAAGGGTACAGATAAACATCAGGCACCTTTATTTAGATGAAAACTAATTCTAGAGAAATCGCGCCACCTCATTAATTATGTACTAACCTTCAGGAGATTGAACAAGTAAAGTATCATTAAGGGACTTTTGGAATGCATTGAAAAAATGCTTCTGGCTTTATTAAAAAAAAACAACTGTGGAAAATCAGAGCTTTTCTTTCTGTCTGGGCAGGCAGATGTTCGTACAAACCCAGTTACTCAAAATGGAAAGGGTTGCGTGTATAGAACTTGCATACAGTTTTTGTAACCTAAATCGTGGTTACATGAATATAGCAGGCTTTAGCTTGAGAAGCACAACCAAAACTGCTTAACACATGGATTTAAATGTTAATCTACTTAATAGGGAAATAACACCCTTCATATAAGCTTTATCCCCAACAGCTCTTTATGATGACGTCTTAAAAAAAATAATGCTATGCTCTTCTGATGTCATTTTGCCACATGAATTTTCATAGTAATAGTTTCCTTTACTTACCCTGTTTTAGTTGGCACAATCTACATCCTTCCACCCCTCCATTATATCAAAATTAGTCCAGTGAAAATTAGATTTGGATTTACAGAGTTGCAAACTTTGAATAGAGTTTTTGGAGTTCAGGGTTAAGAGTTGTTCAAATCAAATCCCTTCTAGAACAACATGAACTTCATTCACTTATGCAATCACATCTTTTGAATGGGAACTCCACATCAGCATTTTTGACTTTAGACATTTTCTAAAGACAGACATTTTTTTTTCCTGGAGAATCTTTCAATTATTCAAGAATTCACCAGGATAAAGAAAGATTATCATCTCTTTGGAATAAAATGATACAAATGAACAAGTGTCAATAAGCTCAAAATTCTTAGAAATTTTGAGTGTTGTCCAATAGTTCATTCCTTCATCACATCAATAATTAATACTAATAACAGAATAAAGACAGAAAGAACTAAAGGCAACTGATAATTGAGCTCCATGAGAACAGCGGTTCTTTTGAAGCCGTTCTTAGATATACTGGGCCTGACTGCCGTTGGCATTTGATGTATCCACATTTTGCAGGACTGCCTCTGTATGGATTTGCTTCTTCTAGGTCAAACTGTTTGCTTAGATGTGTTTCTGTAACTCTCTCATACTGAATCCAATATGCAAAACATTCTATATGATGCTTCTTACCTACAAAACTCCAGGAGAGAGAGTGTAAGCACACGTGCCTGTGTGCACTCCGTCTCTGGAAACGTGGAAGGAAACCTAGCTGCTGCTGACTGTCAGAGAAGAGATTGTCCCACCTTCCCAGGAGCCTTTTGCAGTTTGTATACTTGGCAATGGCTTCCTTTGACTGAGTTTACCCTGGCCGTGGCCATCAGGACCACTGAAGAAAGGTTCTGCTTAGTTTTCATTTGAACCAGTCAGCAGCCACCAGCTGACTGACTGAGACCTGTGTGCTAGTAATTCTATCAGACTCCCAGGTACACTAACCATTGTGGTTGCACTTAATAACAATGATGCCCCATTCTACTTAGCCAGACTCATTCCTGTCTTCCTCCCCTCCGTTTCTCTTCTTGGTTCTACTTCTTTTTTGCCCCTCCCTCTTTTCTTCATTCCTTCTTTCCACTCCATATCAGCATTTTATACATTGCAAAGTAAGTTCACACTGCCGTGACTATGGGTCAGGCCCTCAGTTTCTTGCCTGTGTTACGGCCACAGACTTGTAAATCCTTCCTCCTATTCTCCCTACAGTTGCTGCACCCTGGTTAAATACTTTCTGTAGTTAAATACTTTCTGTAGTTCACTGGATTTATTGTCTATACTGCACCATAAAAATTGCCTCCCCCATAACTTCAATCTTTCTAAAACAACCCTGATGATACATCCCTCTGCTGAAAACACCCCAGTGACTCTCCACCACATCCAGGAGAATGGTCAAACTCTTTAGCAAGGCACCCAAATTGTCCTGGTCTGGTGCTTGCCTACCTCCCTGACCTTATTTATCTCCCATCTCTCCCAAGCAGACCCTGAACTCTTGTTATACAGACTCCAGGCGCAGCTGACCCTCTAACATAAATGCCTTTGGGTATGTTGCATGATATTTGTCCCTTTCCCTTCACGTGGACATCTATTTCAGCTTGGTTAATTCTAATTTCTTCTTTAAAGTTTATCAGAAATTTAAATACCTTGTAAGTATTCCAAGACTAACCACCCAGGGATGCTTTTACCAAATCTCCACTAGACATCCCCCACCCCACACACGCACACACACACGTGTACCGTCCCAGGCTAAGATCCCATAATATCCCTACAATAACATTAACTCTACTGCTGTGATAACATTAAGTATACAGTATTGTATTTTTTAAAACAATTTTAGTTATCTCTTCGGAAGCCAGGATTCTTAATCTTTCATAGTGCAAACCCCTTCGAGAATTTCATGAAGCCAATAAATCCATTAATATTTAAACAATCAAACAAAATACAAATGATTACAAAGAAAATACATTTCAATGAAATAGTTACCAAATATATTGAGAATATATATGAGGTAGTATTCCATATGTACATATGAGTTATTTATTAAAGCAATAAGTAAGAAACTCTACCAGCAAGTCCACTAACTATTGTAATTTGGAAGCAATGATGGGTAAAAACAATTTTTTAAGATATCTTCAGTCACTTTGATGTGAAACCTAAGATATCTACTTGTGATAAAATATTCCTATGGTTTATTGTATTCATTCATAAATTTTTTATAATTGCTAAATTTTATTTAGAGATAAGTAGAAATAAAGGTAGAATCATTATTTTTAGCCAAGTTTATAGAGAACTTGAATTTGAGAATCTTTGTTTTTGTTGTGGACTTCAAGGTCTTCAACATTTTCATATTAAAGTGGCCATGTCTTACACATAGGGTTGGAGCACAGTCAGCACTTAAATGTGTCTGGCCACACGAGTGAAGGGAGATGTAGTTTAACATTTCATCTAACTTAAATTTTACAAATACCCACATGAATTAGGTTTTATTATTCTAATCACACCTTGAGAAATTGAAACTCAGAAAGTTAAATACTTTCTGTAGTTCACTGGATTTATTGTCTATACTGCACCATAAAAATTGCCTCCCCTTCATTAATTATGTTACTCAGTGGTGGCTTATATTGTGTCTGACCTATCAAAAAGTAAGGCAGTAAGCCTGGAAAGGTGACACTCTCAGGTTTGTTTTGGAGAAAGTGTATTGATGCCTCAGGTCACTCATGGCTTCCATTAGATCAAGACTCCAGCAATACTGACCAGGTGACTATGTGACATTCATCTGGAACTTCTAAGAAAGTCTAAGGACAGGCTGCAAATGAATCTGGGGTCCCCAAGACTTTGTCTTACGGGAACAAATTGTCTCACAGGGAGGAATGCTTCCGCAGGCTCCACACAATCCCAGAATAGGAGCAAGGGTGGAAATGTCACTTCCTCAACAGCCTGCAAAGGGAGCAGGGGTTGAAAGACTTGGCTTTTTGTTTCATTCACTCCTTTTGAATGGAAGAAAAAAAAGAAAACAACTGAAACTAGGACAGCCCTTTTCACATTGCAGGATGTGAGTGATGCAATGTTCAGGGCGCTCTGTTCCGCCCTGGGCATCGGAATGGCCACACCATTGTGTGGCACAGTGCCTCTTTCCAGGACAGAGGTGGTTATTGTGCCTTTCTGCTGTTCTGTTTCTCCCCTGTCCTTTTTACTTATTTATTTATTTATTTTTGCCAGTATCTATTCTACAGAGACCACTTGGTAGCATTTAAAGGAAAGAGAGAATGATCCTGCTCTTGACACCCCAACACACACAGAGGCAAAGAAAGAGAGGGACTTATCAGCCATGTTGAACCTAGAGTGCAAGTCTCTAAACACACCAAACTCTTATTTGCCCTGCCAGTGAGAAATCCAACCAGAGAGCAGCTTGCATTGTCAAGGTCTGGGAACTTCCTTCAAGAATGGTTAAGCTCTTGACGTCTGAAATGTCTCTGCTGTAGGTATTTCTTGATCTTTCATTTTATGCCTATACATCTGATGAGTCAAGTTAGGTATCTTAAATTGTGCAGTGGTTCTTATGGAGATTCCACAATAAGATGTGTGGTGGGATACTATTTATAGAAGACATTGAGACCCAGCATCACTAGGATACTTTAGAACTGGACACTCATCCCTCTGTGAGGCTGTAAGATAATTCCACTTGTTATTTACCTTTGCTATTAAAATTTTTGAAAAGTACCTTATATTATTTTTTTAAGTTACTACTCAGAGAAGAGTGCCCACATTTAAAACTTTTACTTTTAGATTATTGCTGCTATAACAAAATGTCTGAGACTGGGTAATTTATTAAAAAAAATGTTTTTTCTCAGTCCTGGGGTCTGGGAAGTCTATGATGAAGGGACCGGCAACTTCGATGTCTAGGGAGGGTGTGGTCTCTGCAGCCAAGATGACACCTTGAGTGCCATGTCTTCTGAAGAGGACCAACACTGTGTCCTCCCATGGAAGGGAGTTGCAGAAGTACAAAACAGGGTTTATTTGGCTCCACCTGGCCTTTCTTTAACCTTAATCCCATTCATATGGGAAGAGCCCTAATGACTGAATCTCTTCCTAAAACCTCCACTTCCTAAAAACTATACCTGAAGTTTTAGCTTACAACATGGGATTTGGGGTTTGGGGCATGTATTCACTAGCCTGTGTTATTATTACCTTTATATTCTAATTTCAAGTTATCTTGCTGTAACTCATGGCATCCTTCCAACTGCAATTGCCCAGTACTCATGGAACTGTAGAACAAGAGATAAGTAAAATTATGAGGCTGGAGACACTCTTAAAATGGTTTTTTTTCTCCCAAGGAAGGAATCATGTAGAACTAGGGAAGCAATCGAGTCAGACAGCTCTGAATGTGAATCATGGAGATGTGACTAGTAAGCTTGGTTTCCTTCAACAAATTGCTTAACTCATTTCATCCACTTTGCTCTTTCAAAAAATTATGGTGGTGCCATTTTACAACCTACTTAATATTGTTGCTTTGAGAATTAAATGGGTTAAAGGGGATAATGTATGCCCTATGCTTAACTCAGTGTCTGGCACATGATGAGAATTTAATACATATAGAATAGCTGGCATTACCCCAGTCCTGTTGTAAACTTGTTTGATTGTGATCTGTCTTCAAATGGAGTGCACAATAAGGACTCTTCAATATTAAGTACAACTAGCATTTGTCTGTAGTTCACTGTTTATAAAGTATAATTGAATCTATTATTCCATTTAAGTCTCATAAATTTTATGAGGTAGATACCATTATTGATCTCATTTTATCAACAGGGAGTCTAAATCTTAGTAGGTTAAGTGACTCACTGAAGGCCCAAGATAATACATGGTAGAGTAAGAACAGAGATTGTCTTTAAGAATCCACTTAGTTGGTTTTCATTAACCAAAGTTTTACCTTAAATACAATGGAGTCTCTGAGAAGTATAATTGCTTTTCTTTTCTCATTTCTTACTGTACTGTATCATCCACTAAGGGCTATAGCATTTTGATGTGCAGAACATCTTTCTGGAAAGCTGATTAAAATATAGATTCTTCTCTTCCTTTCCTTAGAATTTCTGATTTAGGATGTCAGGAGTGGGTCAGAGAGTTTGCATTCCTAACAAGTTCCAGGAGATGATGAAGCTGCTCCTTCTGGGCCCACATTTTAACCAGCAGCACCTCAGCTGCATTCATCATCAGTGAGGATTGCTTAGTGTTCATGACAATCCAGTAACCCACTCAGAGAAGCTCCACAGGCATGCTTTCTTAAGGAAGAAAGGACAGGGCAGCCTTTTTTTCTATGTGAATTGTCCTGAGATGAATATTTTCTGCAATCATTCTGTCCAGCTCCCCATCAGTCACTAGAGAATATGCTGTTGGATACAATCACCCTTGCAAATTTCAGATGCAGTTTGGGCACACAGCACTTCTCATTGTCTTCTGACAGCAATTTCAGCCTTCTGCTGCCCAGCCTCTGACCATCTCCCTCGTTAAACCTCTGTGAGTAGCCCTGCTGCAACCATGAATCATACACTGAGGGCTTCACACAGCCTGGGTTTATGGAGCCGCATTATAGGAGACCATATCTCAGATGGCTCCAGTGCAGCCAAAACAATCTGTCACTTTTAATTCTTCCTGTCACCTCATTAAGTATATAGCAACGTTGACAATAAAACACATTTTTACACAAACACACAACACACATGCCACCCCAAAATGCAACAATTCCTCCTCTTGTATTAAGATGTGGTTATAAATATCCAGTCATTGAAAGATTCATTGAGCAAACATATGTGCCAGGGTACTGTATATAACTGACGGAGGCACAGAACAGTCTCTATGGACACATAAAGCAATTAAAAATAACTGTGCTTCAAAGCAGGCTACTATAATACAAAGGTCAGGCCCATAAATATGAACAGGATGGCAGTAATGTCTCTATCCAAATGCACCCCAAACACACAACTACCGCAGTTCAGAACTCAAAGGTTAATGTTAAAAAAAAAAAAGTCTCTGAAATTATGCCATATCCATCTCATGCCTTTTCATTCTCTGGTCTTTTCATCAAAGGTTAATATATGTGAATACAGTGGAAAAATTTTATCAAGGCCAAATGTGTGTCATCAGAAACTATTTTACTCAATGCAAAATATTTACCCTTGTACATATGATAAAATGAAGGAGTTTTAGCAATTTTTCTGTGAATAGAAAATGTCTATTGCATTCCCCTCTACTAGGTTGGTTGTTTTTACATTAACTACCCTGAAGTTTGAATTCCACTCAAAGCAGCAGAAAGACTGTTTCTGAGGTCTGGGATGATTTTTGCAGTGACACTCTGAGTGTGATAATAAGGTTTATGCATGGTTGTAAAGGATGTGCTGACAGATGGAAAAGAAGCCACCTCAGTCTGCACAGTATTCGTTTTTATATATATTAAAAAAAAATCATACTACACCTGACTCTGATTCCAACAGCAGTTCTTCCTCCTGCTGTCTTCTAGGAACAGAAATATTTTAGAGTATATAGAAAAATTCCAACCCCAGTGGACTGATTCACTAAAATTTCAAGTTCTGTGCACATCAGAGCATCGTAGGTTCCTGTATTACCATTCAAGGTGTCATGTGCAATGAAAAACTTATTCCCACCAAACATGAATCTTTATGCAGTAAGTGCCTTAGATAGTGAGCGAGTAAATTCAGTATGGGAAAAGAATGTGAAGGGAATGTCTCCCACAGAGGAGAGGCATTCCCCACCCTTCCTCTGAAAAGAAAAACAGCAGCTAACTTGCCAAAGATTAGTTTTCATCAAGGCTTATTAACATATGAGTGCAGATTGTATTACAGCATTTAGGTCACCTGTGCCCCCCTATGATGGCATGATATTTGAGAGCACATTGATTAAAGGGAAAGAGCACTGGGAGGTAAATTCCATTCTCTTAATAATAATGAAGCAACAATGACCAACCCATCTAGGGCCTTGATGCTCTAAGGTAGGCTACAACTTTCTAGAGGACAGGAAACCAGATCCCAGTATCCTCTCTCTTGTAGATCTATTGCTTTGGTCTTACAAAACCTATTCCATAACAACAACAACAACAACAAAAATTAAAAACAAATCACTTTCCATTCATCATCAGCCTTCTGACTGAATGCATCTGTTAGTTTGCTAGGCTGCTGTTACAAAGAACCACACATTGAGTAACTCAACCAGATGTTGTCCCACTGCTCTGGAAACAAGAATTTCAAAATCAGGCTGACAGCAGGGTTGTTTCTTCTGGGAACTGTGAATGAAGGGTGTGTCCTAGGCCTCTCTCCTTGTCATTTAGATGGTGGTCTGGTCTTCTCCCTGTTTCTCTTCATATCCTCTCCCCTCTAATGTATCTTTGTGTTCATATTTCCCTTTTCACAAGAACCCCGGTCATAATTGATAAGAATCCACTTCCATCACCTCATTTTACCCCTACAAACACTCTCTCTCCAAATAAAGTTGCATTCTGAGGTTACCATGGTTAGGACCTCAGCATATAAATGTTGGGAGGACATAACTGAACCATAATAAAATAATTTCTTTTGGAAACCTTATCAACAGAACAAAATTTGCAACTTCCTGTTGGGGCTGTCTCTTCCCTTGCTCACCATGCATCCAAAGAGAGAGCACTCATACACCTAGATCCCCAGAAACAGATTCCAAAGACCAGTAATTTTTCATCATTGGTAAGGACGCCACTAAATTATTGCTTTTTTTAACATTTGCTTCTTACAAAATCCAAACAACCAGTTCTGCCTCTTCTACTCCGGTGTTTTCCTCCACCAATGTCAATGTGAATCCCAACATTCCACCACTATTTGGGCAGCTGGCCATTTTTCTCACATCAAATTCTGTGGTTGAATTACCCAATGATCTATCCCTTTGGGTGAATTACCCAATGATGTGGGTGAATCACCCAATGATCTATCCCTTTGGGTCTTGGTCTTTTCAATTCAAATGATTTTCAACTGCAATTCACTCATGCTGCCTAATCATGGACACTCAGTATCTAGCTTGCAGTTTGTATACATATGTATATATTTTCTAGTTCTGGAAATTTAATTCCAAATACTTCTCCTTTGGCTTTTATCTGCTCATGATTTTTTTTGTTTTTTTTTTTTTTTTACTTTTCTGCTTTCCTTTCACCTTCAGTTACCAAATTATGTTGTTATACAGACCATCAGAGTTCAGGTATGTTAGTAGGTGCTACCTTGAGGAAGTTATAATGGTATGTAGTAAGATACGTTTAGAAGAATGTGGTTAGGACTGGGGATGTGGCTCAAGCGGTAGTGCGCTCGCCAGGCAAGCGTGCGGCCCAGGTTCAATCCTCAGCACCACATACAAAACAAAGATGTTGTGTCTGCCAAAAACTAAAAAAAAAAAAAAAATAAGTATTAAAATTCTCCCCCCCGCCCTCTCTCTCTCTCTTTAAAAAAAAAAGAATGTGGTTAGTAAAAATGCACGTTTCTTTGCAGAAAGTATACTAAAATTTATTCTTCATAATTATTCTTAAGCTGGTCACAGTGGCACACACCTGTAATCCCAGCAGCTCAGGAGATTGAGACAGGAACATTGCGAGTTCAAAGCCAGCCTAGCAACAGGCACTAAACAACTCAGTGAGATCCTATCTCTGAATAAAATACAAAAATGTACTGGGGATGTGGCTCAGTGGTCAAGTCCCCCTAAGTTCAATCCCCAGTACCAATAATAATAATAATTATTGTTAAAAATTCTTCTTAATAACCAAGATTTAAAACAGCTTTAGCCAAACTTCTGGTGAGATAATAATAATAATAATAATAATAATAATAATAATATAGGTTCATGATCCATAGAATGCTGTTTTGGAAACTGGCAATTCACCATCTCTGATAGTATTTGTCTCTTTCCTTTGGATTCTTTGATAGATCCCAAACTACACCATCTTGCTAAATAGTATGTTCATCTAGTTGATTTCCAAATCCACTCTGCTGCTCTGGCTTGTCCACTCCCTTGCAAAAGATTGTGTCCTACAACCTTCAATAGGCTTTCAGAATAGCAAGCTAAGTTCTTCTCCAGTTTCACAAATATTCTACATGTATCACCATTTTCTGTATCCCTTCCTGGCTCCCCAAAGGATCATCACCTATGTCACAGCGAAAAACAGCAATACCAATTGTCACATGGTAGGGATATACTCACACTTCTCACTTTCTGCTTGAAAACAGTAAAACAACATGCATGGTACCTCTTCACTGTTCCCTCCATTTTAAGTTATCTTTTTTCTGAAGACAAACAACTCCCTGTCTCTATCTTAGCTTCTCCTGCTATGTCAGGGACCATTCTTTACTCTCTTCACCTCTTCTGCCTCTTCCACTTCTTGTCTATTAATTCTTTCTCTTGAGGTTTTCAGTCTTTCCAAAGTGTTCTCATTTTACCTTCCTGTTCCACAATTTATTATTGAGTCTTCTTTTTCAAAAAAATAATTTGCCTCATAATTTCCATGTTCTCACTTCCAATAACTGCCTCAATTTTCTACAAACATGTGCTCTTAAGGACCTTGTTATCTGAAACATCCATGTGGCATAGAGAAAGAGGAATGGGGACTTTGTGTTCACAGACCAGGGTTTCAGTTTCAATTTTTAACCTTCTCAGCACTGTGACTGCTAGTATTTGAATGGGTCTCCAGAGATAATGTGTTGGAAACTTCATCCCAGTATTGGGAAATGGGACTTTGAAAGGGTGGCTAGGTCATGAGAGCTCCTCCCCACTCATGAATGGATTTGTCAATAGATAGATTTGTGAACATTATCGTGGGAGTGGGTGTGTTGTTGTGACCCCCTCTTGCTCTCTTGTGCATTTTCTTTGGCTATATGACACCTCCTGTCAAGTTATGATATGAAAAGAAGCCAAATAAATTTATTTATTAATTACCAAATTTGGGTAGTCTCTTAGAGCAGCATTAAATAGATGAAGACAATGACTGTTGGTAGTTTCCTTAGTGTGTTTGAGCTCTAGAGTTTTTTTCTTCTGCTGAAGGATGAGGATAAGTTTATCTAAGTGGGAATTGGGAAGGATAAAATAGGCATTATATGAAAAGCTTCTAGGAGGTGACCCCTAAGTGTCTTCTGCCCACCCATCACTCTTCTCTGGCTGCATCCTTTGACACTGTAGCTTGCTATCTCACTGATTTCTCCTTCTCTGCTCCTGTCACACACAGTCTCTATGTCTCCTCTTAGTGCTTTGGTTTCTCCTACTTTGTCTTCTTTCCTTCACACTTAAATGTCGATACGTGTCAGTTTTCCTACCCCCTAAGTTTTCTTTCCTTCCTGATCTAAAATCTCTCAAAGCTACAACTACCATTTTCTAAGGAATCACTTTCATTTTTTAATCTTCAAGCTGGGAAATGTGTGCATGGCCATACCAGTGTCTCTAATTCTTTATTGAACATCTCCACAGGAAATACAAAATGTCTAACACTACATCCACCATAAGTCTGCCCCCTTCTTGTATCCCTAGTCTCAGTAAGTGACATCACCATTGGTATACAGGAGACATTTCTGAGGGCTATACAATCATAGCAACAAATACCACTGGATTACATAACAAAGATTATATTCTCTCTCTCTCTCTCTCTCAGTTTTAAATACTTCAGATTACATCACTGATAAAATTTCTGTTTTGAACTTAGTATATCTTTAGTACTTTTATAATAATACAGAAACTCCTACCTTAAGAAACAGAAATAAGTTTCAGTGCCTTTAATAAGGTGGGTATTAGAAAGTTTGATTTTGGCAATTTTGTGCTTAAATTGTATTTCTGATATATGATCAATTGTTTTAAAAAATTAACCAGCTTCCTCAAGATATGATATTAGCTAAATAGCACTGAACAATAAGCTAATAAAAGTTTCCCGGACAAGCACTTTTAATGTGAGATTTAAATTGCAGATATGAAAATATATTCTTCAAAGAGGCAATTCAGAGATACTTTAAAATGTTAAATAATAATCATGATCATTAGATTACAAGAACAAAGTAGAAGATAATATAAGAAAGTACATTTGCTTTAATAGTCAAGGGATAGTGATTAGATATAAAGTTTTTATTTTAGAACAGTTGTGTGTTTATAATGTAGAGAAATGTTAAGATAGTACAGATAATTCACAGATAACCTGCATGATTTCCTTTATTATTAAAGTCTTATATATTTAATGGTATATTTGTTCTAATTAAAGAAAAAGTAATGTATATTATAATTAAGGTTCACATTTTATTCATATTTTCTTGGATTCTGCCTAATGCCCTTTTTGTTGTTCTAGGATCTCATCCTAGGAGCTACTGCATGTTTAATTTTAACGTTTCCTTAGACTGCTATTGACAGTGACAGTTTCTTTCTGTGATTTTCCTTGGTTCTGATTACCTTAAGGGACACTGGTCACATATGTCATAGAATGTCCTTCATATGGGATTTGTGTGATATTTTTCTCAAAATTAGATTGAAGTTTTGTGTCCTGGGGAGGAAAAACATAGAGTAAACCGCCATTTTCACATCACATCAAAGGCACATCCTATCCACAAGAATTACACTGTTGATATCATCTTTAGTCACCTAGCTAACATAGTGATTGTCAGGTTTCTGCACTCTAGAGTTACTTTATTATTTCACTCATTCAATACTATACTCTTTTGAAGGAAATCCTTATTTACAGTCCAACTCAGGATATGGGGAGTTGTGGTCTACTTTCTTGAGAGTCAATTATCCACATAATATCTGTGAATTAAGAAAAAGAAAAAACAAGGGGTTTAGGATATGTCTGTCTCCACAGGTTAGTGTACACGTTTCCCTGTTCTGACAGCTGAAACACACTGGAAGCCACAACACCCAGATGTCAATAAGCACACTAGAGTCCAGATCTTTTACCCTACAGATCATTCTTCAGTGAAAGGAACTGCGGCATCTTGAAGAAATGGCTGATTCTGGACTCAGGCCTGAAGCATCTTGTCTTGCCAGAGATAAGGAATGAATACTAAAATAATGATGATGATGATGATGATGATAAAACAAAACAAAGCAAACAAAATGATTCAATGATGAAACCATGTCAAGGACACAGGAGACACTGAAACAGCTCTCAATGGCCAGAGCTGGGATATGTGAGCAAACCAGATAAATTAAGTAATACTGAATTTTAAACTAAATATATCCATGTGTATTATTGAATAAATAATTAAATGAAGGAGAAAAAGCAAGTATCTGAATGCAGAAGAATGTCATTTAATATGTGTCATATGTAATTTTATAAAAGACAAGACCAATAATTATTTTCAAATATTTTAAGATTATTCCAGAGGAGAGGGTAGAATAAAAATGGGATTTCCAAATTCAATATCAGCATTAAAAGGAGCTAAAAAGCAGATATGGACAGAAAAAAGAAGGAATATTAATGAAATTAAGTGACACTGAAAGGCCACATGTCCCATGTAATACCTGTTTTATGTTCCCATCTGGAAGCTGTCATTCACGTGTTTGGGTGTTGTTCTAAGACAAGTTCATGTTGAAACATTTTTCCAGGAGATTCCAAATTGTGTTGGACTTTCTGGGGTCCTGTCACTAAAGAAAGATTTGGCAAAGAGAGTGATGTCAAAAGATCTAATGCACCTCTACTATATTAGAAAGTTTAAAAAAAAGCAATACAAATATGGAGGATATTTTTAAAATTTTTTAAATTGTATACATTTTAGAATATCTATGAAATCGAAAATTATTCAGAATAGAATTTATTATAAAAATAATGCTTTATGAGAATGCTTAAAAACAACCTCAACACCAAAGAACAGAAAAAAAAAGTTATCAAAAAAATAATTATCAAAGGGACATTCTCCCCAAATCATATAGGTTGAGTTCTTTAAGACTGATTTTAGTTTAACTATTTCAGATTACACAAATTGATGAAAAGCTTTTCCCTTTCAATTATGAATCAAGCAAAATCTTACACCAAAAATGAGGAAAATGGATTATAAAAAAGAGGCTGAGCATCACTACATCTGCAGCTGCAGAATATCAGCAAATAAAATGTAACTGCTTATTAAAACATAACACACTCTGACCAAATAGGATTTCATTTCAGGATGGCATTAATGATTCCATATTAGGAAACCAAGCAATAATTCATCACAACAATTGATCAAAGCAGAGGAATGACTCATGATAAACAGAAAAGTTCTTCAAAATAATTCAACATCAAATATTGATTAAAATGTTAGTCAATTAGGAATAGGAGATAAAGAATATGTCCCAAGATGACAGAGGGTGTCTGTCTCAAACTGACAACCACCATTATGTCTAGTGACGAGCTGTTAGAATCATTCTCCCTGAAGTCAGGAATAACACAAGATCCCTGTTAGTTTGTTCAGTTAGTTTTTAAAATTAGGTTTCTTGATGTATATTTTATTAACAATAAAATTCACACTTTTGCATGTACAGGTTGATAAATTTAGACAAATACAGTTATATAATTATCAGGTTAAGCAAAATATTTTCATCTCTGGCGGATTTCTTCTCAAGCAACTCTTCTCCTCTCTCTGGGCTCCCAGATTCTGGTGACTCTCCTTCTGGTACTGCCCTGGTCTATTCATCTGTTCCAGTATTTCATGTGCAGCTTCTTTGAGATGCAGGACCCATTAAAATCCATTCATGTTTTTGCCTATGCTACCAGATGATCCTTTTTTTTTCATTGCTGGGTACTGTTCCAATATGTGGATATATTACAACCTGCAAACTCCTTCACAAGGTGGTACACATTGGCATTATTTCCAGTGTTTGGTGTTTACTAATAAAACCGATATAAACATTTGTAACTATTTCTGTGTTCAATGAGAATTTTTAGTTTTTTTTTTTTGCCAAATATCCAAGAGTAATTTTATTCAATTTTATGATGAGTATTGATACGGTTTTATAAAAGTTTGTCACACTAGTTTCTAGAGTAGTGTGTATGTACTTTGGCATTTCAGAAGCAAATTATGAGAAGTTCTAGTTTTCCACATCAATACCAACATTTAGTATTTTCCATCTTTAATTTTTAGCCATTTTAATACATGGCAGTGACACTGTGTTGTGTTTTTAATTTGTATTTCCACAATGGCTGAAGACGTAGAGCTCAGTTTCCTTTGCAGATTTGTCCTCTGTGATTTTTCCATGTGGATAATCATGTTATTGGTGAAAAAAAAATGTAGGTTTCTTTCTTATTTCACCTTAAATTCTAAAAATCAAGTAGTGAGAATTCCCATTTTCTTTCTTTTTTTTCCTGTTAAAATAACCTTTTCAATTTGAAAATGAAACAAAACAAAAACAAATGTGGTAGAATTGATCATGAGTACCTCAGAGCTGTAGATCAATATGGAAAAAATTAATATCTTAATAACATTTCATCTTCTGGCTCATAAAGGTGGGTGTTTTCATTTACATGTTCTTATTAGTAGACATTGGTCTCTGTATTAAATAAAACATGAGTTCATAGTGTTAGTTCAACTCTAACCTGTGGAAGCTTGGGTTATTTTGGCTTCCTCTTTTTGATAATCTGTAGAATTCCACTCTAACAATAGGAAAATCTGGCTGTTCAGATCCATCTTCTTCCATTCATCTATTGAGCTATGTAATTCCTGTGAGGATTTATAGCAGTACCTTAATTTTTCATTGTCTTTCTATTGTCTTTTTTCTTGAAGTTGTACATGATGTGGAGTTACACTGGTTGTCTACTCATCGAACACTGGACAGATATATCCAATTCATTCTACTGTCTTTCCTATTCTCATCCCCTCTCCCTTCCCTTCATTCCCCTTTTGTCTAATCCAGTGAATTTATATTCTTCCCCCTGCCCCTTATTCTGCATCATCATCCACATGTCAGAGAGAACATTTGGCCTTTGGTTCTTTGGGATTGGCTTATTTCACTTAGAATGATAGTCTCCAGTTCCATCCATTTACCCATAAATGTCATCATTTCATTCTTCTTTATGGCTGAGTAACAGTCCTTTGTGTATATATACTACATTTTGTTCACCAATTCATCTGTTAAAGGGCTGCTAGGTTGGTTCCATAGCTTAGCTATTATGAATTGAGATGTTATAAACATTGATGTGGCTGTGTAACTATATTACGCTGATTTTAAAAGTCCTTTGGATACATACCAAGGAGTAGAATAACTGGATAAAATGGTGGTTCCATTCCAAGTTTCCTGAGTAATCTCCATCCTGCTTTGCAGAGTGGTTGCACCAATTTGCAGTCCCATCAGCAATGTATGAGTGAACCATTTTGCCAACTTCGTTACTTGTATTCTTGATAATTCCATTCTGTCTGGAGTGAGATGCAAATTCAGTGTAGTTTTATTTGCATTTCTCTAATTGTTAGAGATGTTGAACATTTTTTTTCATAACTTTTTGACCATTCATATTTCTTCCTCTGTGAAGTGCCTGTTCAGTTCTTTGATCCACTTATTGATTGGGTTATTTGATTTTGGGTGTTAAATTTTTTGAGCTCTCTATATAAATCTTGGAGATTAATGCTCTGAGTTGCAGGTGGCAAAGATTTTCTTCCATTGTGTAGATTCTAACTTCACACTGTTGATGTGTTTCCTTTTCTGTGAAAATGCTTTTTAGTTTGATATCATCCCATTTATTGATTATTGATTTTATTTCTTGCTGTCCCCTGTAACAATGATTTTGCTTTGTCCTTTATACTCTGTGTGCCTGCATCAGCATTCCTTATGGTATTGCACTAGGTAGAACCACCAAAGCAATGTTGAATAACACAGGAGAGAGGGACATTCTTGCCTTCTTCCTGAATTAGAGGAAATGTATCCAGGTATTTATTACCAAGTCATCTGTTAGATATTTTGTAGATGTTTCTTATGAAGTTAAGGAAATAACTCTATTCTTAGTTTTCTGAAAATATTCTAAATGTGTGATGGATTTTTTCCAATAAATTTTCTGCATCAATTGATATGAGTATATGATTTTTTTGTTCTTTAGCCTGTTGATATGGTGGATTACATAAATTGATTTTCAAATGTGGAACTACCCTTGCATAACTGGAATAAATCCCACTTGGTCATTTCATATAATCCTTTTTATACAGTGTTGGGTTCGATTTGCTAATATTTTGATGAGAATTTTTGTTATGATCTGATCATAAGAGATGTCATGTAGTTTTCCTTTCTTGTAATGTCTTTATCTCAATTTAGGTAATAGTATAATGCTAGAATCATAAAGAAGCTAAGAAATGAATATCTATTTCAATTTCCTCAGAGATACAGGGAAGAATTGGTATTGCTTCTTTTTAAATATTTGGTAGAATTTACCAATGAAATACTGCCTATTTTAGGGGCTGGGGGTTGTGGCTCAGCGGTAGAGTGCTCACCTAGCATAGGTGAAGCCTTGGGTTCAATTCTCAGCACCACATAAAAATAAATAAATTAAAGTTTTGTATCCAAATACAACTAAAAAATACATGTTAAAAATATTTTTAAAAAAGAAAGAAATACTGCCTGTTTTAAAAGATTCTTAATTATTTCAATGTATTTAATAACTGTATACTCATTAAGATAATCTATTTATCCTTTTGCATGTTTTGGGAGTTTGTATTTTTTAAGTAATTGGTTAGTTTTAACTAAGTAATTAAATTAGTGATCCTAGGGTTGCTTGCAGTATTTCTCTATTGTCCTCTTAATGATCCTGGGCTCCATAATAATATGTTATTCATTTTTCATTATAATATGAATAATTTCTGCCATTTGTCTTTTTTATTTATTAGCCTAGCTAAACATTTGTTAATTTTATTGATGTTTAAAATTTTTTTTTATTTTCTGGGTTTTATTATTTTCTGATTTTAGCATTGATTGCTGCTCTACTTTTTATTAATTATTTTCTGTTATTTGCAGTAAGATTAAATAGCTCTTCTTCCTTTAGTTTCCTTAATTGTGACTTTAGATTGTTGACCTTTATTTTTTTATTTATTTTTATGTCGTGCTGAGGATCAAACCCAGGGTCTCACATGTGCTAGGCGAGCGCTCTACCACTGAGCCACAATCCCAGCTCCAGATTGACCTTTAGATCTTCTTTTCTGAAATACGCAGTCAATGTTATAAATTTCCCTCTCAGCAGTGCTTTGAGTATATACCATAAAACTTGATATATTTTATTTTTACTTAACATAGTTCAAAATTGTTCAACATTTCTTTTAAGACTTTTGTTCTTGTTTTTGACCCAGGTTTTCCTTAGAATTGTGTTATTTAAACACCAAATGTTTTAGGATTTTCTAGCTCTCTGTTTTTGATTTCCAATTTAATTTTTTGGTAGTATGGTAATATCCTATTAGTTTAAAATAAAATATTTTTTTAATGGCCCAAATGTTGTCTATCTCAATGAATGTTCTATTTGAGTTTGAGAAAGACGTGTATTCCACTGTTGTTAATTATTCTATAAATGTCAAATAGATTCTGTTGATTAGTGGTGGTGTTAATTTCTACTATACCCTTGCTGAATTTTTGCTCATTTTATGTATCAATTATTTAAAAATGAGTGTCAAAATTTGTAGCTTAAATAAAAGATCTGTTTATCATTGTTTCTCTCTCAGCTTTTGCCTCTTCTTTTCGATGACTTATTTGTAGGTACATATATGTTGAGGGCTGCCATGTTTTCTTAGAGAATGGATCCTTTCATTACTGTATTTTCCCCATCTTTATCTTTGAACAATTTTCCGTGTTCTGAAGACAACTTTGTCTGAAGTTAATGTACCTACTTCCAATTTTTATTTTTATTTTTATTAGCATGAATATATTCTTTCACTTTTCTTTAATTTTAATCTATCTGTGCTTTTACATTTAAGTTTCTTATAGACAACCTATTTGGACCTCTTTTACTTTTTGTATCAAGTTTAATTATCTGTCTTGTATTTAGCACATGCACATGTAAAATCATTATTGACATAGTCTGATTGGTATCTATCATGCATGTGATTGTTATATATTCATTGTACGTGTCTCTTAAAGATTTTCTCCTTTTTTCTGTCCTTTGTGGTTTTAACTCAGCTGGATTATTTTATCCTCTTCTTTTAGCATGTCAATGTTCTTCTTTTTAACGTTTTTAGTGGCTTCCTTAGCGTTTGCAATATACCTTTACAGCTAATCTAAGGGAGAGTGCATATCCAATTTCCCGCTTCTATCCCTTATAACATTCCTATAGTGCATCTGACCTATCCATATGTTACAATCATCAATATATTTTTTATCATTCCTTTGAACAATTATGTACTAGATAAAAAATGAGAAAAATAGAATATTTTTCTTTTATTGTTTTTTTTTAATTTTATCATGGCTCTTCTCTTCATATTAAAGCTTTTATGTTTTAAAGCTCTTGGTTCCAGATCTATATTATTTCTCTTCTCTCTAAAGAATTTAACATCTTGTAGGACCTTAGTTGTGACAATGAGTTTTCTCAACTCTTGTTTGAGAAAGTCCTTATTTCTTCTGTACTTTTGAATTACAATGTCACTGTTTATAGAATTCCAGGTTGGTTTTCTATATTTTACTTTGATTCCCTCCAATCTCTTCTTGTTTGCATAATTTCTGATGAAAATTTAACTATGATTCTTACCCTGTTTCTCTACAGGAAAGGCATTTTTCTTCTGGTTTCTTTCAAGATTTTTATCTTTGCCTTTGATTTTCAGCATTCAAATATAAATGATATTTAAATATCATTTAAATATCATTTATCTTGGTGTGGGGTTTATGATGATTTTTTTTCATTTTTTTGTTGTTTTGCATTTGTACTTGATATGTGGAGTATAAATTGATATATTTATTATATCAATATTTAAAATGGAGGATTAATCAATATATTGATGTATTGAGTAATAAGAGCTGAGGTTAAGAGATTTTTTAGTAAGAGTTGTAAATTAATCTAGCTAGAAGTAGAGTGCCAGAAGATTTGGTTTCCTCCAAGGTCCCTATTCACTGTTTTCCCTTCCTTATTGTCTCTGGATTTCTCTAAGAACAGCTCCTTAAATGCAGTCTTTGTCTTAGATAATCCATTGTTTTCATATGGGAAACTTATTGATACAGTGGTTAGAACTGGAGGAATATAAGCAATCTATAATATTGTGGTTAAATTTTAACTTCTTTCTTGATCTGAAACTCTGTGTTATGACTTTCAGAAGTGGTTTGGGGGCTTTTCCCTTCCTCTTTTCCAGTTGGAAAGCTAGAGGAGGAAAGAATGGGTTACTTGCTTTTCCTCCAGGTTGGTAAGTCTCTGGCAAGGCAGTTTCCTTGCAAGCAAGACTTTTTTCAGTGAATGTTCTAGGTGTTTCAGATGTTTACCTTTTGATACTCGCGGGAAGGTCTCTTGGATCTTCAGCTTGAGAGCCTGGTGGGAGATCTGGAGCCGAAGTCCATGGACCTGTGTGTCGGGGCAGAGATCAGAGACTTCAGTCCTAGCAGGCTCTCATTCTCACTTTAGGCCACAGCCTTCCAAAGGTATTCAAACTAACCTGGAGTGTTTCTACCACTTTACAGCCTTGTGGTGATACTGGCTTCTCTTACAGGTTGGATGATTTGGGCTGTGATTTTGTCTTTCCTGTCTCTCCACTTTGGGGGGGTGACACTTCACACTGTCACTTCAAGTCTCTGATGCCTCAAAGGAAAGTTGCTGATTCTCAATTTGTTTAGCTATTTTCTTGTTGTGTAAGGATGAGAGTGATGACTTCTAAGCTCTTCACACGCTAGAACTGAAACCAGAACTCTTGGCTTTGTTTTTTTCAAAGGCATTTTCACTGGATATAAAATTCCAAGTTGACAGTTTTTTTTTTCTCCCGGTACTTTAAAGATGTTTCTGTGCTATCATCACTCTTGAGTTGTTTCCCATGAGAAATATGCTCTCATCTTAGGACATATAAGGAGAAATAAAACAAGCAGGGTTCTGAGAAAAGAAAGAAAAAGCCTTTAAAATCACAAAAAACATTTATTTAAAGATGAATTGCCACATCTGAAATAAGAAATATGGGTAATATTTACTTTGGGGAGGACTCTGGCAGATGAGCTGATATGCTTGTGGTGGTTTGGCCTCCTTTGGTCTATTTGGGTCCATAGTAAAGAGTCAGTCACTGTCCTGTGGCATTAGAGCACTCTTCCAAAAGAATTGGTAAAGAAATGTATTATGAAAGAGGTCAAATTTAGAAGGAGTTGAATAAGTCAAGCATTAAGACCCTAAGTTCAGGGACTTAGTAGGAGGCAAGACAGACATGGCAGGGGTATTAAAATCTTTGGTCTTCTCAGGCATAGGAAGAGCAGCATAATCTAAATTCAGCATAAACTCAGTAAGAACTCAATCACAGTTGAATTGAGTAAATAGGGGTACTCCTCCAAAATGAGGATAATATTTTTCATTTATTTTTATATGAAATGTTAATTCCAATGATAATACTAGTAAATAAATGTCCTCAATGGCAGAGTTAAATCCCAGATTTTTTTAAAAAATTCATAGTATAGTTGTTTGCTTCTTAGATTAGCAAAATCAAAGGGTCTGACTTGTTCAAAGAGTAAGACATATGCAACAAAATGGACTTATGATGTGTTTAACTGGCTCTAACATTTTACTTGATGACAAGGAAACTGTCACATAGTCTGTAGCCTTTAATAACTTAAGCACTAAGAACAAACAAAATAGAAAACCTAGATATTGTGGAAGCACCAAAGCACTTTCCCAATGTATAACCTGAAATAAGCATATTATAATATAGGGCTTGTTTTCTGAAGGTATCTAAGTGAGAAATAAGTGGCAAACTAGCGCAAGAAAATTCAAGAGGGAAAACAAGTTCCTAGAAAGGCGTATGCAAATCATGATTCTACCTGTGGACAATTTTATGTACGTGATGAAAGTTTTTGAAAATCTAGTATTTACTATATATATTTAACTAGAAAAATAGCTATTCAAGATCTATGGCTTTTTTTTTTTTTTTTGCAAAGAATTTACATTCTTGAGGAATAGACTAGACTAAACAGGAAGTTAAATACAATAGACCAAGCTCTCTAGAGATAGTTACAGGCCATTGTGAAAATACATAAGAAACCTGCATCAGTAAGAAGAGAGGAAAGCTCATCTAATTAGGAGAACAGAAGAGGCAAAGAATACCAGCAAGCTCATCTGCCCATCCCGACATTCCCATGTTCCAGGGCAAAGACAGGAGTTTAGTGTTGCCTGGGGTGCAGGAATCATTAGACCACTGTCCTATCCAAACTGTGTTAGGACTTAATGTTGTTCTTGATGTAGATGATTTTTGGCTTAACCCATGTTTTACCAAAAGGCAAGGTTTCTATTGCTAAGATAAGTGAAATCCATTTACAAAGAAAATAGCCATATTAAATGCAATGAATATACAACTGTGCTTTCCATATGGCTTTCCTAAAAAAGTTTTGAGCACAGGAACATAGGTAATAATTCAAGATATATTAAAGATGGACAGGACTAAACCTAGAATTTCTTCCATACTTAAAGGACTAAGAGAGAATTGAGAAGCTTCTGTTTTTCTATTTGATTTGATATTTATGCACCACAAACTAGATCAATTTAGATTCCTGCTAAAATTGTGTGTCACATATGGAGTCATTCTTGGGAAAGTCTGGACTGTACAAAAGAAATATGCCAGAGGAGTAAGGTGAGCCTCAGAGCTAAGAGCAGGAGGGGAAGTAAAAGGTTCAGGTTTTTTTCCCCCCTATAAAAATGTATCATTTTATTGAAAGAAAAGAGGCAGAATACATACTGAGTATCAGAATTCACCTAAAGAGTACTGTGTGGATAATCACCACTTT
The DNA here is from genome assembly GCF_001458135.2 of Marmota marmota marmota. NCBI lineage: Eukaryota > Metazoa > Chordata > Mammalia > Rodentia > Sciuridae > Marmota > Marmota marmota. The sequence continues at coordinate 17,170,038 of NW_026000108.1, forward strand.
CCAGGTCACGATTGAACCTCTCCACCTTTAGATCTTATATTGTCACACTGAAGTGAAGTCAGACTCCATGTAATTCCCAGGCAGCAGTTCTACCTTCTCAAGTGGCCTACATAGGAGGCACGCTCCCTTGAGGATAGATGGGGCTGCGTGTAATTCCTCTTACACTGAATAGAAATTCACCCGTATCTCTCTCAATAAAGAATGAATGAAAGAAAGTGATGTTATAGAATAACCTCAAATCTTCTCTAGTTTATAACAAGTGGGTCTACATCCTGGGCTTGTGGTCTTTAATTGCATTCAGGAACACATCTCTCGTGATTGACTGACTGAATACTGGTGTGTTCCCAGGGGACCTGTGGCAGAACTGCCGTGTCTGCCTGTAGCTACTGCTTTGCTCTGCAAGGGCTGGGGGATCACTCACTTTCTATGGCTTCTCGCTGCAGCTTAAGCACCCTGAAACACCCCAAGCACTGCAGTGGAGTTGGTCCCTATGGCCCTTGGCCCCTCGGTGGCCCTCACTTGCCAGCCTTATTCATTGTGTGCTGTCCCAAGATGAATCTCAGTGCCATAGGTATGCCACAGTCAGAGAGGAATATGGCTCACTGTCCCTGCCTGCCTCTCTCTCTGCTTCCTAGGTGCTATGAGCCATGATGGGTACATCCCTCTTATTTCAATGCAACCTAGTTTCTATCTTGTAAATATCCCATCAAGACCATCCTCCCTTCCTTTTTTCTGTTAAGAGGATGAAGTAGGAGAAAGCTTTCAGGCTTTTTTGTCCTCCAAAAGTTCAGCCTGGTTGTAGACCAGTAGAACCAAACAGCAGTTCCTTCTACACGTTTCTCTGTGTCCCCAGTTTTGCCTGTTACCACAAAGTGCTCTAAGGTAAGAGCCAGCGAGGCCCAGTGAGGGGAGCCAGTGTAAAGCTTCGTGTGCACTCCCCCTCTGCAGCAAGCTCACCTTTACCTCTCAGAGGAAGAGGAGAGCTTCACATGAGGCCTAAGGACAGACCTCTTTCTCTCCACAGGTGAGACTGGAGGAGACTGGAGAACCTGGGACACGGATATGCGCCAGAAACAATGTTATTTGGTGAGACTTTCAATTTTGTAAGTAATCTACAGATTTAATATTTGTTACATTATGTTCTATTGACTAAACCTCCATGATAAACCTGTGGTTCGTGTGCTTGCAAGCAGAAAGAGAGCTACAAGATAACCCTGGTAGATTTTATTTTCTCAGCTCAGCTTGGTGGGGCTCATGCAAATTGGAATGTAAAAAAAAAAAACTCTTTTAAAAAGCAATACATTTTAAATGTCCATGCTCATGGAACATAGTTTTTATTCAAAACATTAAACCTCAGATATGTCATTACCACCAATTAGTCCAAATAAATACTGGAAAATGCGCCACTTGAATACGTAATCACTAAATATTAGATGGCCTCAGACGCAGTGAGTTTATTTTTTGAAATTCACTTCAAAATTATAATATAAGTGAAGATGAAATATTACAGTATCTAAGTTATAGTATTATTGATAATAGGGAAAAAATGGGAAGTGATCTCATAGGTTATACATATACAGTATGTCCACCATTTATGTAAACATATTTTACATACTAATCCATTTGCATATATGTGTGGATATATTTACCATATATGTATAGGTAGTAATATGCACACCTGTATATGTTTGCATATGGGTAAATTACATATGTATATTTATGTATATGTTCATATATTGTGTTCATATATATATGTATATGTAGATAGGTATGGTCATACAGGCATGTCAGTAGACTAGAAAAATATATCAGAACATTAACAATGAACTGTGGAATTATGATTAATTTTTAATTTGTTTATATTTGTCATATTTTATCTATAATCACAATATAAAGCAAGTATTAACCTTACATTAGAAAACAGTAAGAAAATTATTTTTAAAAGTTATGCAGAATACCATGGTAGAGGTCTCTCCAACCCACAGCTATCTCGAAAGTGTCAACAAACAAATATCCCAAAGCATATACAACCCTTCACTGTGATAGGCTGCGCCTAGAATGTGTCTAACCTTTCTTTCTCCCAACCCAACTGATGTCTTTGATTGGCTGAAGTCGAGTCATCATGAATGGCAACAGTGAGAAAATGAGGAGAAGTTGACTGCCATAAACAGAAAAGGAAAAGAGACCCATTTGTGAGCTCTTTGCTCTGCCCAGCCCCGTAGTAGGGGAGTTCCCATTTGCCATATTTGTTCCAACCTCACCAACATCTGGGAAATAGACAAATTGCTGCATTTGGTCAAAACTTGTCTGATAAAGTTTGTCTGGAAGGGGCCTCTTTCCTTAGTGAATGTACCCTAATTTGAGGTATAAACAAACTGTGACCTAAGTTGGAGGATTCCCTTGTAACTAAGTAACTGAGCTTCAGTCAATCAGGGCAGCTGAACCACCATCCAATCCCAGACAGAATATTGTGAAAATATTCCCAAATAAGGCAAATGCTGACTTGCACCAACTAGGTAATCCCTGTCTTCCCATCTTTCTGGTTATAAAAATAGCTGACCTACTTGTAAGGGGAGGCATTCTGAACCATCTCTGGTCTGGAATGCTTCCGGGTTCTAGAACTTTTATTTTTTTTCTCTAGTAAACTTCATTAAATTTAGCTGGTCTACATTTTCCTTTTTAACAAGATATTTCTGTTAGAAGGGCCGTGGTGTTTGGAGATGTAAAATAAAGTGTCCAAGATCACACAGTACAATAAATGGCAGAGAAAATTTTCTTTTGTTATCTCATTCCATTTGGGATACTAAAAAGGAATAGAAGATATGTGTCCTGCTTTGGGATAATAAAAGGGAATAGAAGATATGCTTCCTGCATTGCTGCAATGAAAGAGTTTGCATTAATTATATGCATTAGCTTTCCTTCCCTTCTAACACCCTTTGAATAATCTCCTAGTCTGATTCCACAAGCTCCCTTCTGTCTAAGAAATAGGATATTATGCACTGAAAGTCCTACATATGTATGTATAAATTTGTACTCACCATCTGAGAATGAACAAAATAAGACAAAATGCATTTATTATAAGTAATTTCTTATGTTTGGCATGTGATTTACTGAGTCTAGTTAAATTTTGACTGACATATATAAGTAAAATAAACGTATAGATTTTAAAAATCAATTTTCTCTTTATCTGATTATGTACTAAATACATAATGGTTATTGACTCAGCTGCTCAAAAGGTTCACATATTTTAATTTCTAAAAATTTTTCTGGCTGGATTTTATTTTAATACCTTGTTCTTTCTAATGGCATTTCCCTAATATCAATGCTGAACTAAAACCAAAAATAGCAAGGGGGTAAAAACTCAGAATAGCAGGAACCAAGAAGATCAGTGTAATCAGCAAATTAGGGCTATGTACAAATCATGCAATTGGCATCATGGGAACAGCAAGGGCCACGCCATGTGGAGAAGAGAACACTCGACGTTGATAACTTTGATTAGCATTAACATTGATCGCATAATTCAGTTACTTCCAGGATGTTTCAGGATGCTAATAAATAAAAGATGACACTCTTTAAGAATGGTGGCTTCTATAGTATTGTAGCCAGAGAGCTGAAATGTGGGGTGGGGGTGTTATTTATTTTATCCACATTCTCTTTGTTGTGCTGTGACTAAGAAATCTAGATGCGGTTGTTTCTCAAGAAAGGGAGACAGATGCAGCAGCAAGTCTCAGGGAGGTTTCTGCAGAACCAGCTGGTGCTCCCTGTAGATTTTCCCCCTCTGTTTGACCCGACCCCTCCTTCAAAGCAATGTCCTGATTCTCAGCTTGCTTGGCTCTAGATCAGCTTGGACATACTCTAGGCCTTCATTGGCTGCCTCTTTCTCATATTAAATATGACCCTAATTCACAGTTCTTTATAGGTTGAGTAATTTTAATGTACTATATATACCAGCAGCTTGTCTCTCTTCCTATCTCAGTCTTGCTCTGACTCTCTTTCTCTTGGTAAGGTTCAAAACACCTGAAGAACATCCTAAAGTTTCTAAGTCACAAGGTCATAAGTCATAAAGCTTTGCTTTATCTAATACACTTCACTTTTCTAACGCCTTTACTTACTCATTCTTATAAACCAACTAGTATAAGGGCAGTCATAGTTGATAAAGATTACAAAGTACAAAATGTTAAAATTTGGTGGCTAGCAAGCTAATCTGACAGAAACAATGACTAAACAGACCTGTTAGGATCCATATCCTGTCCAGGTTAATGGGACATCCCCAGTGATGAGGAGCTTGCTGCTTGTACGTCCAACTTTGGACAATACTTTCAATAAGATTTTCTTAGGAAGTTAAACTGTTTCCCCAAAAACTTCCACATTTTGATTCATGAAGTCAAATAATCATAATATTAACTGATTTATCCATTGCTTATTATGTCTGTGTTATTTTAAATGTTTAAGCACATGAACTAATCTCAACTAAGCACATGAATTATAATCTCAGAGAGATTAATAATAAAGTACTAATAAAGCTCATTTTAAGATGAGGAAGCTGACGTTAAAGAGAATTGACTACAAAGAAGTAGCAGAGCTGAATCAGAAACCAAGCATTCAGTTCAGAGATCACACGTAGCCAACAATTACTACTTTTTTTGTGACCACTTTTACATCCACCTAAACTGGACTCCAACTTTTGACATAAATGACACAAATACTTCCTTGCACACTTTGAATCTACCCAACCAGTTGTTTTACATATATATTTTTTATAGGGAAACTTATTAATGTTCAAATAAAAGACTGGTGTGGTGTGGAAATAGATTGTTCTCCACTGAATATAAGCATTGAAGTAAAATATTTGAATCAGATTGTCCAGCTTCTTACCCTGGGTTTGGTTTTATTAGCAGTACAAGGCCTCACAAATGATTTAGCCCATCTGCACCTCTTTTCTCACACTTGGCAAAGTGCATATACAAATTTATTTACCTCAGAGGATTTTTTTGAGTTATCAATGAGACACTTGCAATAGTGCCTAGCACATTGTGAGCACTTATTAAAGTATCTTTTTTTTAATAAGAGAGAGAGAGAGAATTTTTTTGAATATTTATTTTTTTCAGTTTTCGGCGGACACAACATCTTTGTTTGTATGTGGTGCTGAGGATCGAACCCGGGCCGCACACATGCCAGTCGAGTGCGCTACCGCTTGAGCCACATCCCCAGCCCCGTGAGCACTCATTAAATACTGGCTACTCTTGTTAATATTTGCATGATTAAGTAAGATAGTGCATGATGGAATCCCAGGACAGCGTCTGGTCCTTAGAAATTACTCACTACATAGTAATGATCCTCATCTCACTTACTAGTATCATTTGCTATTCATACATGTTCTGTTATATCCAAGGGCATGAGGAATATGAATGTGAAATCCCAGAGCACACCCAATGGATAGTCAGCTTCTTCTAATAAGTATATGGAGGAACTTTTAAAGTTCAGAGTCGGTGTGTGTACTCTTCTTTTATCTCCTTTTTGAAATTGTCAGGAAGTTAGCCTCTTTTCTTCAATGATCTTAAGGTACAACTCCACACTCAGTTCCTAACAACCCTATCTTTTGATTATTATGGCAATCCCACAAAATAGGTACTTTGATCTCATTAGATGGCTTAGAAAACTGAGAGTGAGAGAGGTTAACCAAGTAGGATAGCAAGTGACTCAGTGGGAATTCAGATGGATTAACTCAAACACTAGTTTCTTGATTGATTCCTTTGTATTTCTTCCTATCAACAGTGCAGCAGCTCGCTGGGCCCATGTTAGTAGGCATCCCTGCGGCTGACTCAGATACTTGGCCTCACCACTCCAGCACTAGAAACCAACTCCAAGTAGACAGAATCTGCCTGGAGCAATAATAGCCTAGAGGCATGCACTTTGCATATCTAAGAGTAAAGGCACAGCAAACTAAAGATATGATACAGGATAAAAAGACAGTGGTATTGAAGGTTACTGATACTGGGATGCACTTATATCCTCATTAAGCAAATGGGCATTTTTAATGCCCATTGGTAAATACTAGGTTTCAGGCCTAGGAGAAGAGTTGGGCCTAGGACAGTAGAGGTAGTGAGCCACCAACCAAGGTCATAAATGACACAAACTTGTCCATGACTTTGTCTCCTCTGTCACTCTCCCAAATATTCTTGAGTGGAAATAATCAACCTTTAGAGATTCCAAATAACAATTTTTAGGCTAAATTAAATGAAGTTAAAAGGCTTCTCAGTAGCTCCCAAATTTACATAAATTACAAACATGTATTAGAAGGATACTGAAAGTTAATTGGTTGATTCGACAGAAAAAAAGTAACTTGATTAGAAAGTTCTGTCTAACAGAGAAGTATTGGATCTTTATCCATAGTATTTGTGATAAGTTGTATACGCATACGTGTGTGCGTGCATGTGCACACACGCGCGTACACACACACACACAAGTCATATTCCTCCAAAAGCAGCATTTAAATGTCAACTCACTTGATTCCCTCAGAGGTTTGAAATTGCTCCCTTATATCTGATGGTGGACCTGTATTTAGAAGTTCATTTGTGTCCTTAGACTCTCAGGTGATAACATTAATGCTGCATAAAACGCCACAAAATACCAGGAGATCAAACCAAGTAGCAATTACTGAAAACATTTTTCTGATTTCTCCCTCTATTTTTCTTTGGGGAGCGTTAACTCAGTAAGTGTTCACAATACATAAACAAAGCACAGGCTATAACTCTGCAAAGAACTTAGTCTTTTCTAAAGTGTTTTGCTTTGTTTGACAAAGTAGTCTTTGGGGAAACTCTAATGGACAAAAGTTACAGATCCAAAGAAAGGAAACCTGATCCATTTGAAAGTGAATAGGGGGTTGCAGAGAGAAGTAAAAAAATATGCTGGTGCTCACTCAAAAAGTGCTGACTTCCTCTGGTAGGTCATCTTATAGGTCCACCTTATACCACATAATAGTGTAATTAAAAAGCGCTGATGTTGGGTACCAGGAAGAATCTGCCCTCTTCAACCCTGTTGAAGTAGCAATGAATCTAACTTCAGTGGGAGTCACTGCATTGAATCTGCGGCATTGCAATTTTATCAATAGCCTGGGATACAATCAAACCGTATTAACTTGGACCTCACTAATTCTGAATTTACAGGAATTCAGATATGGCTTAAGAATTGATTCTTGCTGAGCTAAAAAGCTCCAGATAATTTTTCTCTTTTGTGAATATCAGGGTTTTATTCACAAGACCAAATATAGTCAAACTTTGTAGTGGTTGAGTCAACAAAGGGCTTGCTATTCAAAGTTCTGCTACAATGTTTGAATCCCAATTTGCCAAAGAAACTTATTACTAGAAGTGTTATGCAGGCCTTGTTATTTCCAGCACAGAACTGGTGTTATGGAAAGAATAGAGCTGACTATACCACAAGCTAATTTTAGTATTTGAGTTTGAATGTGGGAATTATGCATAATTTGAGATTTTACTTTTCTTTATTTTCCAAATTTTTTTAAAAAGTAAGGTATTATTTTCTAAAGTGTGAAATTATCAAAAATAAATGTTAGCAATTGTAAAATAGTGGACATATACAAATATTCCTGTGCAAATTAAATGTTGTGATCTTTTCCTGATTAATCTCAATAAAATTATGTACTCATTTCATCTTAGTTTTATAAAGGAAAAAAAAATTGTAAGACATCTGATATATGTTAGTCAGCTTTTTGTCATTGTGACCAAAATACCTGACGAATTCTGTTTCCCTCTGAAATCTCATGAGCCCAGTCTTTATTATCCATAATATTACTGGCATTTTGATCTTTTGAGTTCCCAACAGAATTAGCTATTAAACTTTTCTTACAGTATTCTAAGGGTTGTCCCACCTGCACCTTCAAACTTTTCCAAATTCCTTCTGCAAATCAGTTCCAAAGATTTCTGAACCATGTGGTCAGGTCAGTTAAAGCAACTACCCCATTCTCAGTACCAATTTCTGGGTTAGTCAGATTTTCATTGCCATGACCACAACTGAAAGTAACAACTTAGTGGAAGAAAAGTTTATTTTAGCTTATGGTTTTAGAGGTTGAATTCATGGTTGACCAGTTCTACTACTCTGAACCCAAGAAGAGGCAGAGCATCCTGGCCAACGGGCATGGTGAGGTAAAGTTATTTTATTCATCCAGGAAACAGAGGTACGGGGAAAGGAGCCATGAAGAAGATAAAATCTTCAAGGACATGCCCTCAGTGACCTCTAGGAACACCCCACCTACAATTACCACCAATTTCATCCATTCAAACTAGGATGGACCGATTAGGTCACAGCTCTCATAATCTTATCATTTCACCTCTATCTGTTATGGTTTCTATCTAAAATGTCTCCTAAAACTTTATGTTTTGAGGGCTTAATTCCTAATGTAACAGTGTTCAGAAATGGGGTGTTTTAGAGGTGATGAGATGGTGAGGGCTTTGATCTCATAAATGGATCAACCCATTCACGAATTCACCGTGTCGTGGGTTTGGGTGGAGGGAACTTTGTTATAAAAGCAAGCTCTTTCTCTGCTCCATGTCTGCCATGAGGTGAGCAGCCTCCTCCACCGCTGTTCCCATGGCTATGCTGCTCACCCTCAACATCCACCCAAAGTAACTGGGCCATCCATGGACCGAAACCTCTGAAACTGGGAGCTAAAGTGGGCCTCTTCTCCTCTAAGTTAATTTCTTTTAGGTATTTTGTCATAGTGATGGAGAACTTACTAAAACACATTGGTTTGTTAAATTCATCTTTCCTTTCTGAAAGATAGCTAACAGGATGTGATCTGAATTGATGATGTTGGTAATCTACATCAGCAGAAGTAGGGAGTAATCGAGTACTACAACAGCAATATTAACCTTCCCCAGGGAAATGATTAGCTGATTTTCTCTTTCGGGATCTTAAATTACTATCCAATAGCTCCTGTTATCTTTGATTTTTCACCCCACTTCTAATTAGAAAGGTATATATTTCCCATTTATTTTCCTGTCTGATTCATTCATAATGGAGCTTAAGAACTTCTTTCCTCAACCTTACCCTCAAAAGCTGCTGTTTTAGGCAGCTTTTTTTTTGCCACTGTGATGAAAGGGCCTGACCAGAAAAACTGTAGAAGAAGAAAGGTTTATTTAGGGGCTGGTGGTTTCAGAGGTCTCAGTCCATAGACAGCAAACTCCATTCGTCAGGGCTCAAGGTAAGGCAGGACATCATGGTGGAAGAGTGTAGCAGAGGGAAGCAGCTCACATGATGATAAGGAGGTAAAGAGAAAGGTCTCTACTTGCCAGATACAAATATATGCCCCAAAGTCACAACCCCAATTCCCACCTCCTCCAGCCACACCCTACCACTTTAGTTGGTTAATTCTTATTAGGGGATTAATTCACTGATTGGGTTAAGACTCTACAACCCAATCATTTCTCCTCTAAACATTCTTTCATTATCTCACACGTGAGCTTTTGGGGGACACCTCACATCCAAACCATAATAATTGCATAGTGTTTCCATCTGGATTTGCTGGGTGAGGTTCCAGGGAGCTGAATAATGGACCATTTTACTTGTAATGCGTGGTTCATAACAACCTCTGTTAGAACAGGTCCCAATGAGATACCATGTATCGAGTACACAGAACATTGCAATGGGAATGCAAGGAAGGAATGCTAACTCCTCCCCTTCCTCCTCCTTCTCTATATCAGCTTTTATAAACATAATAGATTTATTCTTGGTTATTGTAGCCCATTCCACTCTCCCTCACCATATGATCTAGATAGGAGTTTTCCATACACCAATACTAGTACACAAACGAAAAGTTTCTGGAAACTCTTCTGGCAATTTGCAATTGCTGTGACATCTAAGCCAGTGGATAGTAGACTTGGTTTACTACACAGGTTGCTGATTGATTTTAGTGTTGTCTCTCTTATATAGTGATTTGAATGTAGTGAAAACTACATATTAATACAAGTGCAATGGGTTAAAAAATTAGCCCTTCACTACAGTTTGGTAACTACTGCCTTACACACAGATGATGTGATTTGCATAAAAAGTATAACTTCACATGGGCCTAAGAAGGTTGCTCACACTAATTAGGAATGTAGATAATCAGCTAAGTGCTAGATTATAAGCAACAAGAAGACAGGAGCTTTATAAGATTTATTCACCAATGTCTATCTTAGTAACTAATGTAGTATTGGTCATGTCTTACATACTCCATAAATCCTTGCTCAATAAATATATAAATAAATGACAGTATAGTTAATGATTATGCAATTTTGGCTCTTTATATAAGAACATACTTCTGAAGATGACTAAACAATCAACAAACATGCAAATTACAAAGGAAAAAAAGGCCAAAACAAAAAAGGAAAACATGTAGATTCAGTTGTGAATGTGAAACTTAACTTCCTGGGAACTGACTGCATGCAAAGTTCTCAAGTCAAACCCACAGAATTTCAGAAATGTTTTGTCTGTTTCCAGGAATTCTTCCCTAATCCCCCTTAACATCTTCTTTCAGAACTGAATACTTCCCCAGTTATAGTATATATTACCACAAAGTCAGGAACCCCTCTCCTGAAGTTTGTCCTGCCAAATTATAAGCCCCGTTGCATGTGTCTCTAACCAACTCACAATAATTTAGCTGATTGAGTTAATGCTTATTATAGCTTATTAACTATGCTTGGTGCTTTACATGCACAGTCCCATGATAACTCAACCAGGAAAGGAATTTTTCAAGCTTATATAATACATAAGGAAACCAAGACTTAAGGAGGTTAAATACATTTCCTGATTATTCAGTTAGTAGTTGATTAAATTGCTTTTTAAATGAATTCTGTTTAACATTGAGAATCTATTCCAACCACACTGTTATAGTGCCTAATGATATCTAAAACCTTAGCTCAATGGGTGACCCATTTGATGGAGCTCAGCTAACTCCTCCCACAAGAACTGAGGCAATGAGGTATAAAAGTCCTTTATCCAAAAGATGCAGGGTGGACACACAGAGAAGCAGATAGATAAGAAAAGGAGCTAAGGACCTTAGCATCATATTGATAGAGATCATTCCCAGGGTAAGGCAAATAGCCAGCATTTCACACCACACTGGGTGGGAACATCAAGGCCTCCAGAGCAGAGGCTCAGTCATCAGTCATGGATTAGGGGCAGCAACAGCAGCAGCAAAAGGGCTCACAACACCGCAGCACAAAAACAGGGACATCCAGAGTTTCACAATTCCTAAAGTGGAATTTGAAATCAATATCAGAAACTTACCATGTAACACTGGCAATGTTTTGTGCATATATTTTCCCTTATCAATTGTATCCCTTTCAGCCTATGACAACCACTAACCTCTTTGTCTTGCCAGAGTTCTGAGTTAAACTCTTTGTAGTTTATTGACATCCAGAGCTATGCAAGTCCAGCAGCCTGCAAGTTACATTCACAGTCTAGTTCTAAGCTATCTTCACTGGTAGTCACTAGGCTATTGTGGCTAATTAAATCTACATTACTTAAAATTAAATACATTGAAAAATTTGGTTCCTTGGTCATACCAAACACATTTCAAGGGAATGTGCTATTGGCAGCACTGTTAGAGGTGCTTTTGATTTTGGTGTGAAAAACCGGAACGTACTGTCCTTTATATAATGCTTTCATTCCCAGGTCTATTGTGTTCTCATATGCCAATGATTTTTCTATTTAAGCCTGTTGTCTTGACATAAATAATAATAGTGCCCCCTTTAGCTCTCAAAATGTTCCCATCTGATCAATAAATTATGACCCCTTAATTGTCTCATTGTACACTACTCACAACTCATGATATTCACTTCTTTTAAGTCATGAAACATGGCACATTGCTCTACATTTCTATGCTTCTCTTTCGTGATATAAAAAATGAGAATATAGTATCTATCTTTTCAGGACCTGTCTTGTACTTCTTTCTCTCATGCCTGAAAGAATTCATGTATAAAAAATTTTTTAAAGGCAGAATTTTTGCATCCTAAGCTTAATGCTTCTGCATCCTAGAGTGTAGCCAAGTGTCTCTTATACAGTGCGAAATCTTTTACACACTCAAAGGCACATAATCCCAAAGAACATATTCCACCCCTCTTCATCCCAGAAAAACTGGGGGACACACATAATTCAACATGAGCCATCAGATATTTTCTCCTGGTACATCGATTCTGAAGCATATGGTACATACTGGTTAGAAAAATAGATATCGCAGATGAAATGGTGATAAATTATCCAGGTTGTTCCTGTTACCCTGCCCTGTTCAGTTTCCAGCCCAGCCCTTTACCCCTTTGGTAATGCTGTGAGCACCTCAAATCCCTCAGTAACTTGTATTTTTGTTTAAAATTCACAGAATCTATTTCTGTTATTTGCACACCAGAACTTACATAGTACAATCTTGGAGAAAACTTTTAACTTGCAAACTCTTAGTGATATACTAGATGTACTAAGCAATGCAGCACATTTTTATTTCAATTTGCTCAATGCTGAGTGTTAGAGACATCAGACTAACTCCACTCCAGATGTACATAATAACATCTATGTAATCATATGTTCCTCCACAAATGAAGATTGTAAGGTTAAGATTAGAGAGCTCCATTCTTCAGAAGATTCTTCTTCAGATATTATCACAGTTTCTCCAGATGTTTATTAAGCATACATTCCCTTTATAATCTGCTTCCAACTGCAAGCCAGCTTCTGTCTTTGCTGATGCTCAGCTGTATTATTATGTAGGTCACGGTCAACTCTCCACATTTTCACTATCTAATTATTGTTTATGGTTTTACTTTGGATCCTGTACTTCAATTACCTACTCTATATTGAACAAACATGCTAAATTTCCCTCTATTTATTATATCTTCCATAAATCGTATTGCCCATCTAGGATAATGGGTATCTCTTGCACATTTGTAACATTTCAAATAGCCTAAATTTCTTGATAGCTTAAGTGTAGGGTTTGTAACTGTGGGGCTTCAATACTGCATATTGGAAAAATGATAGACTTCTTGAGCTCTCCTAGTGCATGTTTTTATATTAAAGCTAATTTCCCCCTTGGTAGAGACTGCTGCACAGCCAGGATCGCATCATTGAAAAGTCTACAAAATAAAAGCATTCTATCCTCTCATGTTAAAACTTCTAAACATTTCCATTTTAAAGAAAAATCAAGCCATCATGGAAGCTAAATTTGCAAAGAGGAGTTCCATTAGCATCTGAGGGGGGGCATTTCTTCCTTGAAGGGGCAGAGAAACATGGTTATGGAGACTGAGGGTTTTACTTTATCCTCCCTGTTCTTGAAATTTATAAAGGCATAACCGTAGCTTCCAGGAAGTCCCTTGGCTGCCTGTTATAAACAGTAATCAGTTGGAACTGATTACTCAACTCTGGTCATTTTCATCTACAAACAAATTCACAAGTTTTTCCAGACAAATATGGATGGGCTGGCAAATTTAAATTTCAAATGAAAAAATATCTTCCTGTAATGAGTTCACATACCTTTTATTTAGACTTCCAAATGCCAGCATAATGTGATTAGTTTTGATGTTGTTTCTTTCCACCACTTATGAGAAATCACATCATCAATCATATTATCAAAATTAGATATGGAGAAGGCCTAGCATGTCACCAGTACCCTCCCCAGTGCCAGTACAGACTTGTTTTAGACAGTTTGCTGTACTTTTTAATATTTTCTTCAATCTAATATTAAACATCCCTTGTGATCAAGCATCTACCATTTCCATTGTAATGACATAAATATAAAGAATGAGCAGCAGTTTCCTTAAGAGGATGCATCTATGTTTATCCTCTCTGTCTTTTTTCAATAACAAAACCTCATGGTGAACACCTAGGAAACAAAAATAAATCCAATATATTATTATCAATAATTTCAATTATTACCAATATGTATCTCTAATACTAGCCTAGAATTTTCATATGTATTATGCAAATTGTACACATTGCAATAGTTGTTATTTCTAGTGAAAATTTATTAGATGATCTTTATGAGCCTTCAATTCTAAATATGTTTGATAAATGTATAATATATACATGTATACTTTTAGCCTTTAAAATTAGTCTTATTGAGACTTTATTGAGTAGTTTTAACTTTGTGAGGTATAAGCTTGAGAAGATTTCATTTTTTTATAGTCTCTGTCTTCAAACCTGCTCTTGTCAAAGTTATTTCCCGTTTCCTTTGCTGAAAGTCTGTATATTTTGGGTTATTAAAACTTCAGTCTACATTAAAATTTTGAATTCAAGTTTCAGAGTTGCAGAGACTAGCGCCAGAGTGGATTGGAACTACAATCTGCTAGCTTTCGTTTCTTAGTTTAATCACTTGTGTTAGTTACTCAAACTCAAATGGGTTTCATTGGCTCAGCAATCAAATGGAGATAATAAAATTACCTACATCATCTCGTACTTAAGACATGGCTGAAAGAGCACTGAGGCTGGGAAGGGCCATTACTGCCCTGCTCCATCCTATTTTAACATCTTCTCCTTTTTAAAACCTCTTTTATTGAATGAAGGGAGAGAATGAGAAAGAGACCACCTTCTCAATGTTTGCAGGGAAGTATCCCTATTGCCACTCTGGTTTGGTCTATTCCATCCCTCGTTGATGGTGTCTGTCAATTTTTTTGGTCTCCATTGGGAGACTATCCACTTTTGTCACAGCCATGCTTAGCATTAATCTCTGTTAGGTAGTCCGCTCTTATCTGAGGCCCATGTCTCCAACACATTCTCTTAGTTTTTAAAACCTGGTCAGTCCAGAATACCTGCTTCTACCTCAAAGCATTTGAGTCTATGAAAGCAGAAGTAGCTGATTTCCATATCAAGGCCCTTTTAGGACTGCAGGAAACTGGGTTGAGGTAGGAAATTGCCCCATCTTCTTCATGGGCTTATTATGTTGTAAGCTCCTTTTTCTTGTTGTCACAAGCAAGGCTCTTGTATTCAAAAGTGTCCAGACAATAACCAGATCCCTAGCTGTAGGTTCATGGAAGCTCCCAACCTTTGCAAGGCACAAGCTGTCTTTTCTACCAACTCTTTGACTTGCATGTTGGTGGATTCTGAGGTCCATCAATTATTTAACAGGGCATAGATTCAAGTCTGCTTTCTTGCAGGCATTGCCAACCTCCACGTGGAGTTCTTCTCCTAACACCATGACTTAGTTTTGAAGTGTGGAAGAGCACTTCCTTTCTAATCATAAACTCTTCATTCCCTAGCAGGTTGGGCATTCTCAAATTTCTTCTTCACCATCTTATTGTTTTATATTATGGACCATTCTGTTTTTGACAGCTGGTAATATGGCCAGTTTTATTATATTTAAGTAATACATGGCAGGAGTTGTAGGGTATACTTGTTGAAAGTTCTCTTTTAGAATGTAGGGAACTCAGCATTACTTTGATTTCAGCTTTGGGTCTCATGCACTAAATCCAGGAAAAAGGAAAAATTCCACTCAATTATATATGTTATTATATTTAGCATAGCATATAAATCTTAATATGTAATCATTAAACATATGTCATATGGCCATACAGGTTAATTCCAACATTTTAAAACTATTGAGTAACATTGTAGATTCCTTATTATGTTTTATGTTTGATTATCCAAATAATTTATAAGCTAAAGGTTATTATTATACATGAAAGAGAAAAATGAAGTTGAACAGGCTCAGTAGTTTTTTTTCCTCAATTGCATGGTCAGTAAGTGATCAGTAGAGTAAGAGCAGACACTTGGTTCCAGAGTGTAGCCTTCAATGTTCAGATGTAGCATAGTACTTCCACGTTTATGTAAAAAGTACAAGAATTTTATATAGTGACCAATTCTAAAAATTCTAAACTTATACTCCATAACCAGTATTAGAATTTTGAGATTCATATCAAGGAATCAAGCCAATGCATCAAATTCAGGTCCTTGGTTATGCTGAGGTTCTTAGTGGCCTGCAGGAAGCTTACTTAGCATTATCTACTTCTTAAACCTTGAAAATTAAGTACTGTTGGGCTCATAAACCTGAATAACCACAAGAACAAACACAAAACCCAATCAACTCAAAACAAGAACTAGGAAGGGAGCTCCTTCCTAACTGATCATAACAAATCAACCCCATTGGGAGACAGAATGTGGGGGGAACGCTGCATTTAGCAAAGTGGGTAATGCACTGAGGTGTGAGAATTAAGCATTTTTTCTCATTTTTAGAAAATTTAATACTTTTCATAAATAAATAAAATGTATATACTATGGTCAATGTAAATACCACACATTATGCCTTGGGAATTCAACAGAAAGAAAATAGAACTGCAAAGCTTTGTAATCCTGGTGTATTTTTAAGAAGCATTATCACATAATAAATTCTCAAGTAATTTTAGGTAAACAATCCAACAGATAATTATCTTATATGTGCACTTGAATTTTCAAAGAGACGACCAACTTTCAATTGGTGGGCTGAAAGCCAACCAGTTAATTGGGGCTCTTGTCAAAGTAAGAGTTAATTTCATTTCTTATGTCCCCGCCTGCTAGAAATGCTGGTGTGTTTGTGGTACACAATCAGGTGCCCAACTAGGCATGCAGTTGCCAACTTTGCTCAATGAAGAATGTGTGTACCTGTTCAAAAACAGAGCCTTTAAGCAGTTCACTCACATCATAGCGACATTTTTGAAATCCCATAGAAAGAAGATGAGGTGCCTATTCTAAGCCCAACCTTTCAGGTGAAGTGAATCCTAAAGTGAGGTGGGCTGAACATATATATAAGGGTTAGAATCAACGTATGCAGTGCACCTAGCACATAGTAATTCTTCCAAAAGTGGAGACTGCAGTATTATATCATTAATTGTTCTTCTTGAGCTTATATAACCTAAGTGATATAAAAATACGTTATCAGGAGGGATCCAAGATGGCGGGCCAGAGGGAGGCAGCATTCTGTGTGGCTCGATGACCTGGGACTCGAGTACTGAGAATAATGCTTCTCAGCAAGTAACATTCCTGCTCCCATGCAGGAATCATAGCCACAGTCCCCGTGCAGGATTCCAGACCTCAGCATCATAGTAGGTCTCCCAACTACTCGCCATGCAGGACTACCAGGTGCCCAAGCAGGACCATTGATGTCACCACCCGTGTAGAACTTTTGGCCACCCATCCAAGCAGAAATCACAGATGCTGCTCCCACACAGGACATTCTGGAGTTTCCTATGCACAGGAACTGTGGCCAGCACTCCCTTGTGGACCCCCATCCACCAACATGGGGTTCCCCTGGACTCTGCAGCAGCAGTGATAGTCCCCTATGAGCAGGAGCCTGTCTTCACCTGGGAACTTCACACAGACTCTGAAGACAGTCAGTAGCCACACACTGCACACCACAGAGCTCATTTCTAAACTCATTGTCCAAGGCCATCGCCCGGCTTCCCCCACCCGACCCAACACCCCATAGCTAAAAGCAACTGCCTCCATCTTGGGTCACCTTCATCACCATCTTTAGTCGGGGAAACTCCCAGTTTAAAACTCCGGCTGGCCAGGTACCCAATTTCTGACTTCACCCATCCCCCCCAGCAGCCACTAACCCAGTACAGACAGTGCCCAACACAAAGTGCCATGCTCAAGAGCCCCAGAAAGAAAGGTCCCTCATTAGGAAGTAGTAAGGGAGAGAGTTAGTGTGATACAGTTTAGAGATTAACACAGAGACCAGGTCCTGAGAGGTCTTCAGGCGGGATAGGGAAGACCTGTTGCTCACATCACACAAGTGGACCCAAAAAGAGACCCTTGAGGTGTAGTCTCCCTTTAGGGATGAGGGGGCCCCATACCCCATTTCCAGGTGCCCTCCAACCAGGAACAGCACTCCCACCCTGGTTATCTTCACCATCCTGAGGGCAGAGAAACCAGCTAACAATAGATAACCCCACCTATTGGATGAGATGGAAAGCAGGAAAGATACTGATCTACAACCAAAAGAATACCTGTTTCTTCCTTCAAGATTTATTATTATTATTATTATTATTATTATTATTATTATTATATTATTTATTTATTCTAATCTGTCATATACAATAGTAGAATGCAATTCATTTCATATTACACATATAGAGCACATTTTTTCAGTCACTGATTATACACAAAGTATCTTTATACCATTCATGTCTTCACATATGTACTTAGGGTAATGATGTCTAATTCCTTCCACCATCATTACTACCCCATTTCCCCCTTCCTTCCCCTCATTGCATGCTCTATGTGCTTTTTCACACTGAGTCTGGGCTTTGCTGCATGATTTGCTTGACCAATGAGACCAAATCAAACTTGATGCAAGCAAAGATTTGTGTATTTCTGCTCCTACTCTAGCACCCTTGTCTCTGCTGTGAAAACCACCTAGCTATCCTGCTGCAGGGATGAGAGAAACACTGAGAAGGAAGCTGGCTTCCCAGCCAAGTCCGTGCCAGATGTACAGCCTGTGACACATGAAGCTACCAACATACATACTTATTACACGTATAATATGTAATATCTGTATTTGCTGTCTGTCTCCTCTCATGCTATGTAAGCTCCATCAGAGGAGAAATGTTGTATGTTTTGTATGTTTTATTTCTATCCCTGTATCTCTAAACCTGGAAACATCTCTGGCTCACAGAGGAGGCTTAATAATAATGTAGAAGAAATACGTTGAAAGTGACATAAAATAAAAAATCCAGGGCCTAGACCAGCCATCTTGTTTTATAGAAGGAGAAATAGAAGCTGAAGAAGATGAAATGACCATCGAAATGTCCACAAGTAGTTCATCACTCCTGTGTCTTCTTGGCACTACTGGTTTTCTACAATAGCCATTAGAGAATGGTTATGTCTACATTTATAATTATGAAAATATCCTCTCTTCACAAGTATCCAGAAGCTGCCATTATGTGCAGAATTGAAACATTAGAATCATACAGGATTCTCTACTCTGTCCCTAATTCCTATCATATTTTGCCTATATCCTCCATTCCACATTTATAATCCCCTGTTTTTCTGATCTTGTGTCTTTGATTGTAGTAAAATGACTATTTTTATTTGAATTTATATTTTTGCTTCTATAATATGCAGTTATGATGAGAATGTGTCTTCTCTGAAAAAGCCAGGGAGATTCCAGACATTTGGGATAAGGCATGAGGCTCCAAATCCCCTCAATAGAAAATAAATACTGTCATTTCTATCACTTCTTCTCTGAGGCCATGAGGAGGCATGTGTGCCTTCTCAAGCTCCTTCTCCTTCTACCTGCCCAATGCAGAGTCTCAAAGTCTTACAAGATGTTGGAATCATCACAGGAAAAGATGCTTCATCTAAGCATCACTGAGTAAGGACAATTGCTTTCTTGTGAAGAACAGCCACTGCTGTCTGCCATGGGAGTGAGAAGTTATTTTCCATTTTGTCAAGCTTCTGAAAATATGGGGTGTGTTGGCTGGAGTAGCTGGCATGACCTTCCTCATACACAGCTGTGTCTGTCCAGTCTGTCTTGCTTGTTCTTTCCACTATAGGTATCCATCATTCAACGAGGAGTTTAAATGCCATCTTTACACCTCCTCCTGAGTCCCTGGGTCTCCGTGAGCATCTTCCTTCATTGCGATTCCCTAGCTGTTGTCTTCCTATAATTAATTCTGTCCATGGAAGTATTCACCACTGAATTATGAGCTCCCATGGGCAGGAACTCTATCTTAATCACTTTGTACCCTCCAGAATGTCAAACATAGTATCTCACAAACAGTAGGTGCTCAATAAAGTCTGTTACATTAAACCTAATGAAATGAAATTCATATATCTGAATGATTAATTCGTTTCTTTCATTCTAGATCTTAGGACTGGTAGGAGAGAAAGAAATCCATTACTTCAGTCTGACTCTTCATGTTGGCAGATTAGAGTAGAATAAAAATGTGTCCTGGATAAAATGAAAATGCATTGTTTTACATGCGATATAGCAATTTTGAGAAATATATTGATTTAATGTACGTAGGCCACTAAAAAATCTGTTGGTTTGAGCTAACTGCCATTAGTTTCAATTAAAATATATCGATTTGGGTAAATGTTGGTTAGGATAAATGTTGCCTGACTGTGGGGAAAAAAACAAAAACCAAAACAAAAAAAAAACGTTTGTTTAAACTTGCCTTGGAGCACAATCAGAGAGACAGGTATAGGCAGCACCATTGAGGTCGGGGGTGTTAGCCTGATAGGCAGGCAGAATGTTGTTCTCTGGTCCTCTGCATCCTGTTGCACCTGGAGAGGGCAAGGGGGTGGCTAATTAGCAAGTCATTGTCCTTTGGCTTTGTATTAGCTACAATCTATAAGTGAGTAGAGGAGCATTGAAAGAAAAATTTGCTTAAATTAAAATGCTTCTTTGGGAGGACCAAACAAGTCAATTTCATTAACTTTTTTAAAAAGTGAAATAACTCAGTTATCTGAGTTCACAATGACAAAATAACTGGGTTTGGTTTGAGGACTACAATTTTCACTTTTTGGAAAATGGTTTTAATGATTTTATTATGTTAAACAATAGGACAGGTCTGTACTTTGGGTGGTCATAAATACTAAAATATTGGCAATTTCATATGGTTCAGCATAATAAATACTGAGTCATTAGAGAAAGAAATTATTATAATCTGTTCTCACTGATATTTTTGGTAAATATTTATTTTTGTTTCTGATCTTCTGAGCAAGGCAAACACACACACACACACACACACACACACACCAAAATATGCACATACGCGTGTTCTCTATCAACTATTGTTTATCTATTTCTACCATCTAATATCTTTGAATTTCCAGTTCCAAGGAGGTAAGAACCTGGAACATAGCACATACTTAATAAATATTAGAGAAAAGAGGGCAGCAATAGAGAAAGATAGATAAGCAATAGTAGATAAGATTAGAACAAAGGGAACAGAAAATAGAATTCCAATTACTGTAATCATTTAAATGCTTTCCATTGGAGATGACTATCCTTTCTTCCTGTGTTTTTAATGATTGGAAGGAACCAGATATTCTGGCAGTGAGTACTGCATAAAACGTACTTAAATTAATCTTGTACAAAGCATGGAAGACTCATTGTTTTGGACACAGATAAGGAAATGCCAACAAAAATTGTGGTCGGTGACAAGAACCAAACAAGACATCTGAGCAATGCAGTGGTGGAAGTGGGCGGGTGGTAATTGCAATATGTGTGTAGGGAGTATCTGGAGAGGCGAGATCATTCAGATGGAAGAGTCAGGAAATACACTCTTGAAACAAAATAGCCGGAAATACGAGTGGAGAATATTTCAAGAGATCAGTAAAAAAGAAATAATTAAAGGCAAAATATGTCAGTAAATTGCAGTTTCTTACCCTTAATCTTCTGTTTCTGAAACGGTGACATGCAGTAGTTATTGTTTTCATTTATTTGTTTTGCTTTGTTTAAATTGTAGAGGTTATTTTACTTGCAAATCTTTGAAACCCAGAAAAAAGTGTTAGCCCAGCTGATTGTAAATGTCAAAATAGACCATCAGGCCCAAAGGTTATCTCCATAGTTACTAGACAGCAATCTCTCTTTTTCTCTCTTGTTTTTCTCTCTCTGTTCTGAACACTGATAAGAATTAGGTTGGACCATTTTAAGATCTGACCACAATATCCCTTATTATATATAACTATATAGAGGAGCAGAAATCAGGAGGACTGTTTTTTGTTTTTTCTTTTGTTTTCCCCGTCCTGGGTTTAGTTGCTAATACTTGGGTGGTGTTTTTATCAGCTTTTCACTTGCTGTGAACAAAAATCCTGACAAGAACAATTTTGGAGGAGGAAAAGTTTATTCGGGGCTCACAGTTTCAGAGGTTTCAGTCCATCGACAGCCAACTCCATTGCTCTGTGCCCTAGATGAGGCAGAACATCATAGCAGAGGAGTGTGGCAGAAGAAAGTGGCTGAGGACATGGAACCAGGAGCAGACAGAGACTCCATTCAACAGGGACAAAATATATACCCCAAAGGCACACCCCAATGACCCACCTCCTCCAGCCACACCCTACCTGCATACAGTTATCATCCAGTTCATCCCTATCAGAGGATCGATGCATTAATTAGATTGAGGCTCTCACAACCCAGTCTTGTCACTTCTTAGACTTTCTGGTCTTGTCTCACACATGAGCTTTTGCAAGACAACTCATCTAAACCAAAACAGGTGGCATTAGACAAGTCCCCTAAATTCTCTAGAGTTTTTGATATAATGAAAATAATTCTTTTATTGACTTCTCATTGTAATAATCAAATACAGTTGCATTAAATGTCTATAAGAACAATAATAAAACATCACTGAGTGCCCCTGAAGTTTGGATGATATGTAGGCAATTTCACATATTTTATCTACTTGAATACTAAAGGTTGTAAGGTGA
Organism: Marmota marmota marmota; assembly: GCF_001458135.2. Classification (NCBI taxonomy): domain Eukaryota; kingdom Metazoa; phylum Chordata; class Mammalia; order Rodentia; family Sciuridae; genus Marmota; species Marmota marmota. The sequence goes on from NW_026000108.1 coordinate 17,192,424, forward strand.
TACAGACATTGTCTCCACATTTAAGGGAATAAAAATGATCTGTCAGAAGGTAAGCAATTTGTCCAAATGTAAGATAGGCACTTAACAAATATTTTATGAATCAATTGATGAAGTACTCTGTAGCCCTCTCTTTTGGCATTCATCATATTTAATTATTAACATGAAGTAGAATATGAAATTGTGTGTGTATAGGGAGCTATGCTAAGGAGAGAGAGTCTGAATCAAAGTATTTGCTGAATTTAAAGCTTCCCAGAGTTCCTTCCAACTTTTGAATTCCCCTTATTTCATTAATTTCATGGTGTATAGATTTTGAAGAAATAACATCAAATTGACTTTTTATTATTATCTTAATTGTTATTTTAAAATGCATGCATTTATTCATTCAGCCAATCCAAAAAATAATTATGGGCACTGTGCTAGGTAGTGGGGATTCAGTGGAGAACAAAACTACAAATTCTTTGCCTTTGAAAAGTTTCTAGAACAGTGAAAAAAAAAGTATATAACCCAGATTGTTATGGAAAATTTATCAACTCACCATTCGCTGAGAGAAGCTTATAAAGGGAATATTTACCTCAGTGACAAAGAGAAGAACTTTGAACTGTGATTTGAGAAGGGATGAGAAGGGGATATGACCAGGGTAGAAATAAGAGCTTAGAAACAATGTGTAGTAGGAGAGAGGAAGCCGGAGTAATGAGAATAAAGAAAACCTGCTGCCATGTTAGCTGGTCCACATTGAACTGTTGTCTCTTCCTTAAGCAAACTCAGAACCAATCAAGAGAGACAGAGGCAGCAGATGGATATCAAAATATGAGCTTCCTTCCTCCTGCTCATCACCCTGTTGGATGACTGGCCGAGGTTCAGGACAAGTGAATTCTCTAATAGTATAGTACCACCTCTTTCTTCTTTTCCTTTTCCCATCTAAACCTCAGGATAATCCACCTGAGCAAAATCTGAGTGTGCAGATTTTGGTGTATAGATTTTAAAGAAATAACATCAAATTGATTTTTTATTATTATCTTAATTGTTATTTTAAATTCTACTCAGAATTGAGTAAAGTGGAAAGAAAAGATATGGAAGGAAGAGGGAACCCCCCAGAGCGGCTCTTATGGGGTGAACTCTACCTACTCTCTGGCAGAAGGAGTGCATAAGAAGCCAGCAATATTGCCCCAAGTGCAGGATCTGGAAGAGGGGAGTGGAGGAAGTGAGTTTTCCTCTCAAGAGCTGGATAGGAAGTAGTCCTAGCTAAGAGAAGAAGATGTAGACAGAGCTATTCTACATAAGGTTGGTCTTGGATGTGACTTCACGTAAGTCTATCATTATCTTAAGACTAATAGAAAGCTATAAAAGGATTTAAAAGGTATAGGTTGGGGTGACCTTTGGAAAATCTATTTCTAGCTGTGGCAAGGAAAAAGAATTGGGGGAGGAAGGTAAAATTTTTTGTAGAAATACAGACAAAGCATTGATGGTAATTTGGTCAAAAGTATGATCTGGTAGTGGAGAAGGGAGACATAGGCATGAGAGATGATTAGTATATAAAATGGATGGGATTTGCTAAAGAATTTGAAATGGAAAATAATGGGAATATTGACAACGACTGCTTTCATTGAGAACTACAAACACTGGAAGGAATACAAGGTAGTTTGAGCGTATTGAGTGCTAGATGCCTTTCAACTTGGACAAACTTTTGCCTCTGTATTAATATTTCAAAACTAACTGCTACACTTGATTTAACCCAGCAATCTACTTTATACTACTTAATTACTTAGAAAACTTTTTCCAGATTTACCAACCAAGTCATCATTACAAATTCCATAATGGTGGAAAATAAATCAGTGCAATTTCGAAGTGTGTATAATCACAACTGCTTTGAATATATTGAGAGACTCCTTTGTTTGAGGCTTTTAATGGAGATTAATATATATATATATTTTAACCTGTTGTGTTTCCGTGATGGAATTGCTATATCCTCTGGAAATCCCGTTTGAAACAGTGGAGTGGATGTTGAGAACACTCTTCCTCAGTATATCTAGAGGTCTGTTTTACACTACCAAGCACATAAAGATTTATCACCAGCACCACTAAGATTTCACAAAAGCATGATAACAAGGGCAGGCAACTTTTCAAAGAAAAAAGGCTTGAAATTATATGCCTAGGCCCATTGATTTTAGAAGGATCTACAATTTCATTAAGCTCACCTTGACTTCCACCAGAAAAAAAAAATCTCTCCATGGAAAATATGCCCTGTCACAAAATAAGGCTTAAAATTACATTTCTTTATTTCTTTTCACAGGTTTATCCAATATATGCCACTCTATAAGTTCTTTACTTCAAATCTAATCTCTACCAGGTTCCAGTGAAATTTTCTTGTTTTTATTTTCAGAGCCAATGGTTTTATAGAGGTCATTTTATAATTTCAGATTTGCTAAATGTTTAAGGCAAATACACAGGCTAAAGAATGCTTCATTTTAAGTGGAATCTGAAAAATCTTCCACTCACTCATGTTAGCTTAAAATATTTCTATGACTCTTTTCTTTAAATATTCAAAACAAAAAAAAATTAAACATTGAAAAAAAATTTTAAAGGTTCATGTGCAAAGAAATTTCATAATTTCTAAAGTGATCTGTGGAGCTCATACATAGTTAGTAAACACTGAATTACACCTACTAATGGAGGAAATTCTGTCTTCACAGATACATAAACTATATCACCACTCATTTCAAATATCTTACATTTGTGAAAGTAGTATCTGAAGTGGTTTTCACACGTGTTCTTTCATTTAAACAATGTACTGCTGGTTAAGAAGCTTCTAACAACTAAATTGACTTCATTGAAGAATAGGAAATGAAAGAAGACTATATGAGGAAGACTATAGAATGAGTATGCTTTGTGAATAGAGTTGTACACAAAAATCAATCTTAAGGTCTCCCGTATTACAAAAATACTTCTCTATCACATACAACTTGTTGTAAGCAGGGACCTCATTGGACCTAGTAATTCCAACATGCAATGGAAAAAACATTTGACCTTATTGTAAAAATAACTCCACACTGGGCTTACATGACACTTCCTCTGAAAATTTCCCATGGATGGAAAAATTATGGTATCTCCATTTATTCTATTGAGATAAACACATTGAAGAAAATAATTTCAGAGGAGTTTTTTTTTTTTTTTTTTTTTTTGGTTGAACAGTAAGAATGGCAAAAAAGAAATATGGAAACTGTGTTTATAGGATAGCTTAATTTAATGAATCTGTTATTTCAAAGACTAAAATGATGTGCAGGTATATGGAGATTATATGGCTGCATGAGCTGGGGAGTTGGGGTTCTCCTAAAGAAATAGTTTCAATTGGTGAAAGCCATTGCCGTGATATTTTAATGGAACAGCACTATTTTGTTCTATCCATACTGATTAATGTAGTTCATTAATGTACTTCTTTCACCTTTGAATCCCATTGGTATTTAAAACCCATGAAATCTAAAATTTCAAACTTTCACAGCTCATCATCATGGTATCTTAGAGGATTCACTTTCCTCCAATGCAGACATTGTCTGTGAAACATCTGGGAGAAAATATGGCGGAAGCCTCTGTTTGCTACTCTCACTGATGGAGAACATTCTACTTCATGAAGCCAATTGTTCCTCTACAGTGTGACTGTGTCACAAAGTACAATGTCATAGGCATTCAAGTTTATCCTGTCTGCTACTTTTATCCCATGGAAGTATACAGAGTATGTCTGTATTTTCAAATTTCACATCTTCAAGTCTCAGAAGATAGATATTGTGGTTCCTCTCATTTTCTCTTTTCCTAGAAAACTATAACCAGTTACTTACAGAATTTTGCATCATCTTTAGGTAATTGGTCATCCACATTTCTATGACCTGGACATGCTTTATATCAAAGTTCCTCTCAAGACAGTGGCCAGGATAACACTCTAGAGATGATTTTAATTACAGTGGCACCCTGGGGCTGTCCTTTTCCTTACTTGGGATGATAAAATGTCTTAAAGGTAACACAAAACCCTGTTTTAAAATTAACTCTTATTAAGATAAAAATATCTTTAATTTTGCTGTTCTGTAGTTTTTTAAATGTTTAAATTTACATGTATAAAAGTGCATAAATATTAACTGTACAATTTTGAAAAAGTAATACCTCTCTTATAACTAACACCCCTTTCAAAATATAAAACATTTCCATATTTCCAGAATGTGTTCACTGTCTCTTTCCAATAAGTCCTTCCAGCTCTAACACAGGAACAATCCTTGTTCATATCTACTTATTATTAGTTTTTCCGGCTCTTAAACTTCAGATAAATTAAGTTTGTAGTGTCTGGTTTCCTTGCCTCAGAATTACATCTGTGAGATTCATCCAAGTTCTGTGTATCAGGAGTTGTTTCTTTTTAATACTGAGCAACATCTCATGGTATGACTATGTCACAATTTGCTGATGCTTTCAGTTGCTGGTGGATTTTGGCTGTTTCTTGTGTTCCACTATTGTGAGGCTGCTATGATGTTTTGTGTACAAATCCTTAGGTAGACATGTTTTATTTCTCTTGGGTGTGTGGCATTGCTGGGCAGCATGAAAAGTGTGGTTTAGCATATAAAAATGGCGACTGTTATCCATACCATTTGGGCCATTAATGTGTGAGTATTCCAGTTGTTTCGCCCCATCACCAGCATTTGGTACAGTACATCTTTTTATTTTAGTCATTTCAGTCAATGAATACTAGTAATTACATTGTGGAGCAGAGTACCAACATTATTTAAGGAGAGGAAGCTTAATTATATCTTTATTTATTCAATTAAATATCTGTTGAGTGGTGCCAAATATATTTCAGGCATTTTTTTTCCATGTTGAGGATCAATTGACTAGTAATAAATAGTCTTGCCAGGAGTTATCAATAATGTAGGCATGGTGGATCTATGCCTCATAATGTTACATAATAAGTACGATGTTCTTATTGCTATATAATAAGTATGTTGGAGTTCTCATTTTATAAAAATTCAGTTTAGGCTAGTTTGTTCAAAGTACTTTTATTAATGATTACCTAGGATGGTTGTGCATAGGATTGGCATGCATTATCTCAAACAATCCAGCTTGATATGTGTGTGTGTGTATACGTGTTTGTGTGTGTGTATGTGTGTGTTGTGGATTGAACCCAAGGGGACTTAACCACTGGGTTGTATGTATGTATGTATGTATGTATGTATATATGTATGTATGTATGTATTTAGAGATAGTGCCTTGCTAAGTTGCTTAGGACTCACTATACTACTGAGGCTGGCTTTGAACTTGTGGCCCTCCTGCCTCAGCCTCCCAAACCACTGGGATTACAGGTGTGCACCACCATGCCCAGCAGTTTAATTCTTAATAGTGCCTTTCACTCTTCAGAGTGTCCCAGTACAGACAATAAACAAGGTCACCTTGGTTCATCAGGGGATCTTGTATGATCTTTTTCCTAATGATACTGCTAAAAGGGTCATGGTTGCAAGCACATGGATCTATTTGGGGGCCAAAGAAATACAGGTAGGAAGAACTTATAATCAAATGATGCTCCTGAGAGGAATAGTTTTTGGAAGCTGTCTCCAATGAAAGCCACATGTGTTAGTAACAGCAGAACAAATTGCTAACTCATTTATGCCATTTAGAGTCATCATTATTAGAAATGCAACCAGAAACAACTCATAGCACTGAGCAGGAGATTCCTTAATAACAAGCTCTTCGAGATTTTTCAGCATGGAAAAATACCAATAAGTATTTTGGCCATATTACACTAGTTAGAGTCAAGTCACAGTTTTACATGCAGGCCACAGAGATACACAGAGACATGAATTCCAGGAGGTCAGGATGACAGTAGCCACCTTAGGTTAGTCTTCTTCCATATTCCATAACGTTATTTTAACAGAGGCATTAGAAATCAGTAGTAATGTGTTATGTATGCAGCATAATAAATTACCTCAAACTTAAGTGGCTTAAAATGACACAGAATTATTATCTTATACTTTCTATGGGTCAGAAGACTGGGCATGGCTTAGCTAAGTTCTCAGCTTCAGGGTCTCACTTGGAGGCAATCAAGGTGCCAATCTACTTCCAAATTCATTCATGTTAGTGGCAGAGTTCATTCCCTCAGCGCTGTATGACAGGAGCTTCAGGTTTTTGCTAGCTGTTTCTGTAGCTAACCCTCAGTTCCAAGATGCTGTCCACAGTTCTATCTTGTGGTCCTCTTCATAGCCAATTTACTACATGGCAGCAGTATTCTTCAAGGAAAACAGAAGAGCGAGAGCTGGTCAGCTAGCAAGACGGTTGTATATAATATAAGGAAAGTATGAGAGTGACAGCTCAACGGATTGGTCATATTACACTAGTTAGAGGCAAGTCGCAGTTTTACATGCAGGCCACAGAGATATACAGAGACATGAATTCCAGGAGGTCAGGAGGACAGTAGCCACCTTAGGTTAGTCTTCTTCCATATTCCATAACGTTATTTTAACAGAGGCATTAGAAATCACTAATTTTTCCATCTGCCTTTTTCTTAGAGTAACACTTTTTCAAACAGAAAACTAATTGAGGTGAGTGCTTAAGCTATCTAACATAAATTTAATTTTAACCAGCAATATTTCTTAGGCAATGCTTTTATTTTATCTATGATCTATCTATCTATCTATCTATCTATCTATCTATCATCTTTTTCCATACTTAATCCCATGCTCATTCTTCTAGAATGACTGCTAGCCTTTTTTTTTTTTTTTTCCCCAACCAGGCTGTGGTCAAATTGCATGAAGATTTTCTTAACTATCCGAGTTCACAGGAATCTCTCCTGTTCAAGTCAGATGTATATGGGATTGAATTCTGATTCTTATCACTTACTATATTTTATGGCATAGGGCAGGTTATTTAATCTTTCTGAATTTCAGATGTTTTATTGGCAAAGTGAGAATACTACTATCTGCTTCACCTGCTTCTTAAGAAATTTAAATTTAATTACACACAACAGCCTGGCTCACAGAACATCCTACCCAAATGTTGTTTTTCTTTATCCCCCTCCTTTTCTTGTCTTTTTCTCCTCTGTATCATTCTTCTGACACTGGGTATATATACTCGTCTGCGGCGTTCGTTTTGTTATGGGTATGTGTACATATATCTGGGAGATATATGTGAGTGATGATTACACATTGCATTCTGTTGGGTGACAACTTGACATTGGTTTTCCAGCTGTGGTGATGGATTTGTAGTGATCCATCCACATTCTCTTTCCAAATCTCTGGAATAAATCGCAGCACATCTGTGAAATGACGAGCCAGGCTGCACTTACCCGATCTGAACATTTTATTATAGAATTCCTTTTGTGGTGTCTATTCTCATTATTTTGAGCCCTGTTGTATTCTAATCCTTGGGCTGTTTCTCTCCTATGCTTCTTACAGTTTTTTGGGCTCTCCAGGGAAGAAAATATTCAGGGTCCTGGTTCATAGTTTTAGGTAGCAGATGGCTTTTTATGATACCTGCCAGAGAAGTTTTAATTATGTGAACTTCTCATTATAGAATTCCAATGGGAAAAAAAAGAATATTCTTTAAGGAACATAGCTTTCAGTTTTTAAAGTCCACTTTCCTAACATTAATGGGGAATGATACTTATCTGCCCGAAAATATTACTTCTATGAATTTCTCTAAAAGCATTTAAAATTTTTTTTTTGATCTTTGCATAAGTAAAGCAATGGGATTTATTTCATAATTTTCTAATTCCAAATGGAATAATTAAGTTATTAGAGAGACCTGGGCTCTGAATTCTGGTTTTACCACATAATATCTGGTTGACCTTGAAAAGGTAATTATATCATCCTGAGTCCCAGGTTTCTTCATTCTTAACTGAGGGATATGGGTATGATAATTCTTAAGTTCCTGTCAAATCCACAATTCTATAATTTTGGAAAATTAATTGCATTTCCATATATCTACTCCTATTTATAAAGTTACATTAATTCATATTTTACTGTAACTTTCTTTTTTTTCTTAATTCCTAAGTTTTTGCCTGTGCTAGTTTAGGAAAAGAATCTATCTGTTAAATTCCCAACAGTTTTTCCTCCATATAAATTTGTGCTGACTGGGGGGATATAGAAAGACAGAGATTTCCAACTAGGAGAAGATAATTAGGGGCTCATCAGACTTATATTAAAGAGAATAGAATTTATCTTTGTTATCAGTGCCAAGGGTACAAGCCAGGATATCAAAATCCATCAGCAAGAATTTCAGGAATGAGCCTGAGAAAGAAGCTTTAAATTGCTTGCTCAGAAGTACAAACTGGTAGGGGCAAGGAAGGGCCAGGGGTGTGCTTTAACATTCCAGTGGTAGAAATTTGCCTAGCATAATCTGAGCATATCCTGCAACTGACTTCTAAATCCTTGAGCTACAGACATTTCTCCTGAATGTCTAGAATTTAAAGGATGGGAAGATGGTTAGCATATGCCTATCACCGTTCTCGGCACTGAATACAGACACATCTGACAAGACTGCTATCCAATCATTCAAGTGTGGCTAAAGGGGCTCATTTCTGACCTGCAGTCTGTTCCATGCTGACTGCAAATACAGTTTGTCTTCTCAGGGCCAGCAGGGCCACCCGTGGAGCCTGTCACTCAGTAATCGACAGAGGCACAGTCACTTTGTCTTCAATGTTGCATGGTGTCTTTAATCAAATCTGTCTTCCCCACTTCTGGGAAACTCATGGTTGGCCTACTGTTTATTCCTAAATGTGAGAATGGCATCTTTGCTTTCTTTCTTCGCCCTGTTGTAAGCACCAGTGGAATCCTTAAGCCCAAGAGCACGGGAGCCCTGGCAACCTTCTTCTCTGGTGCCCTTGTTTCACAGAGAGAAGGAAGAAAAGCTCACACAAGGGAGTGACTTGCTCAAGTCTAGCAGGAAGTGGCTGAACTGAATGCTGAATGCAGATCACCTTTCTTGACCGCCAATTCCAAGGGCTTTCTCTGACCCCATGACATGTCTACGTGTTCCCTTAGATGAGTTGTGTCATGTTTTTTCTCTACATGCTTCCTGCTGTGGCTGGCCAACTATGACTTTCCCAGCTCATTGCTGTTTAATCCTTATAAGATGAACTTGATAAATGACAATAGGTGAGTTACCCAATTATCATCAAACATGCTATTCTTTTACACTGATTTTGTTCAGAGTATTAATCTCATACAGAAAGAGTACTTTATCATTTTCACATATTTGACCACTCTGATCTTTTGTTTTTTTTTCCCATTAAGAAAACCTTGTGAATTCAACAAAATGATTAGATTCAAAGACCAGCAGCAACTTCAGTAGCAGGTTCACCTTGTCATATAGAAATTCCTGTTGTCCACTCATGGGTGTGAAGTGGTTAATCCATGCATCCTGACACCAGGGCAATGCTTTAGATACACAGCCTAGAGTTCAAAAGACAAGACTGCACCAAGAGCCTCACCATGTACATAGTGAAAATAGTTGATTCTTTGCTTTGTAATTGAAAGGGCATTTAGGGTACAGAAGCCTTAAAGTACTTGTATTAAATATCTCCTAAAAGGGTACAATATGAAAGAAACAGAACTTATATGCCCAATACACTGTTTTTATTATTATTATTTTTTTTAAAAATTGGAATAGATTCATGTCTCTTTTAGCTCTAACTTCACTTGGCTGATTTACCCAGAAGCTGTGAGTGGGCAACATTTGTGAATTTCCAATTTAAATCATTTTGTTTCAGACCCCCAGAAACTGCCAGATATACCATAACACGTATTCAATAACCATGAGTTGTTGATGGCATTAGTGGCTGTAGTCCTACGATGAAATCAGGGTCCTCTGAGTTGGAGTCCTTCTATTTTAGGCAATCCCTGCAGCCTCTGTCCCCTGGATGATTTTCTTCATTGCTCTGGGAGTCAGTCTCCTGAGTAAGTGCTTCCCAGAGGGTAGAGGAAGTTATTTGGAAGAAGCTGGCCTCCGTCAGATAAGTGAAAACTTTTATAAATACCTGACTTGGAACTGAGAGAGAAGAAGGCTTTCAAATCAAAGTGCTAAATTAAGAAGCTTAATTTTGGCACTTCAGCTGACTGAGTTGTTTATGGGAGGGCTTATGCTAACGATTCCCTGCATCCACAGGGGATCAGGAGCTGAAACTGATAAGATAGCTTCAAGGGGAGGAAAGCACTGTCTCACTCCACTAGCTCTGTCTTCAGAAAGCAAGAGAGGAGTGCTGAGCCCGGTACAGAGCTACAGCACACTGACTGCCCCCCACTGTTCTCTCCTTGGAGCCACAGAGCCAATGCTTACGTTTCTTGTGGACTTCCCCAATTACCACTTAATATAAGATAATAAAAAGAGAATTCTTTATCAGAGGGAAGGCAAAAGACAAGAACTGAGATTTAGACCTTGACTCTAACCTCAAACTCTAAAAATTCTTGCTGGGAAAATTATTTATTCCCACTGGAGTGGTTTTTTTGTTTTTGTTTTTTGTTTGTTTGTTTTGTGTCAGGAAAGAGGAATCAGATCTTTTCTATGGTCTCTATAAAGTATCTCTAAAAGTCCTCTATTCTATCACTCCAATATTAAATATATTCTCAGACTCTTCTAACATATTCACGTACTAAAGTCCTTAAAAAATCATTTTTGGCATTGGGCCTGGTAATTTCACTTTTGGACATTAACATAAAAAAGTAATGAGATATTTGCAAAAGGGTTTTTCTTTTAGAAAGTATATTTCAGCATTATTTGTAGTGGTAAAAATTGGGAACAAACTAACTTTATAATTAAAGGAGACTTGAGTACATAAATTATGGCTTATCCATAAGAATTCATATTGCTGAAATATATTTAACAGCATAGACTATATTCAAGGTGAATTTCAAATGATAAAATCAGATTAAAAGCAGTGAAGATATATCTCAATTTTTTTTTTTTTGAGACAAAAACGAGTATATGTGTATGTGTGTGTGTGTGTTTTAGGACAGAAAGGAAACTAGATCTCTCCATTACAAAAATTTTAGCAGTTTTCATTTCTGCTTTCATAGTTCCTGATTTTTGTTTATTTTTATAATTTATCATTTTAAATGTTTTTACAATGAAGATTTCATTTGTCATCAGAAATAAACATGATTAATCTTACTAAAATGTTATGTAAATTAAAAAGAAAACCATGTATACACCCTCATCTTCCTTCGACTTCCTACCATCCAATAGCACAAAAGTTTGTAGAAGACTCTTCAGGTCTCATGACAGATGATATGGCATCTACACAAGTTTAAAAACACTGAAATCACTTCCATAGTCATGCCTGTTATCATTTTTATGAGTCATAGATGTCAGGGCGACTGAAGACTCATGTTTCTTAACTCATGTTACTAAGGTTGAGGAAAGATAATACAACTGTCATACAACAGTAGAAAAACAAGACCACACATTTCCTTTTCTCATATTCCCCAGTGAACCTCACAGAGCTGACAGTTTGGGGAGTTATTTGGTGGTTTTCATTCCTCTCCAACTAGGTGCAATATCAAGAATGAAGTTTTCCAGACCTTACTAACAGTTAGGTATATATTACAAAACTATCCCAAAGGACTGTCATGATGCAAAACAAGAGAAATTTTTAGATGATCTAGAACACTAAGATTCTTAAAGTTGTGGTACAAACAAAATCACTGGGTTTCATAAAGCCAGATGAAGCTGTCTATTCCTATAGATTTCTGTAGAAGTAATAACTACTTGTCAGTCACATCACGGTGCCAGAAAAGCATGCTATAAAATTCTTTAACAATCCAGCTAAGGAAGTAACTTTTCACTAACTCATTTGAATCTGAAACTCTGCCACCCGCCTTCAGTTCAAGGAGTATTTTCTGGTCATGTGGTGTGGCAGCTCAATGACTGTTCTTTGACCATTTGTGCTGGTGTTTGTCCCCAGGACACAAGTCACATGGGTCACGACCTGGCTGACATCCAGAAGGATCACAAGGAGCATACAACTGCTTTGGCACCCCTGCGAGAACTGCTTAGCAAGGAGCTCGTGACTGCTGACCATCTGGATGAAAATTCTGGCAATGATTTGTTTTCTATTAGAGTTCATATGATGTCTGTCAGTAGGAAGCATTTTGAGGGACTGTAACCACCATGGTAGTCCATGTCAGGTACATAGTTAATGTTCTCATTGTTCTCACTTGTTCATTACTTTTGGAGAAGATAATTCTAGGCTATCACTTTTCATGGTCAAATGTTTGCTTATTGGAAATTGAAATTCAACATACTCAGTTTTTGATAATTTAAATGTTAGAGGAATAGGTGAGTTAAAATGACTGCATGGGATTAATACATTTTAATGCCTTCAAAATCTACAAAAAAATGTTAGTCCTGATTTTGTTAGTATGATTCCAAATGTGAATGAGTTCCGTTCAAGGACATAACTATTTCAGAATGTATTTGTTAATTTTATTTTGTAGACATATGTGCACTTTAATTAGGTACTATTTTGACTAACACTTCACAACAAAGATGAATAAACAGAGGCTTCGAGAGATAAACACCATAATGGCAGAATGAGGCCCAGCATCTCATTTTTGAACCCTGTTCCATGTATTTCCTTTAAGGATGATCATACTTACTCATACTTTAGGAAGTGTTTAATATGTTTCTTGGGAATTTGGGGAAACAACAACAACAAAAAGAAAATATCAATCATATATGATTAAGATTTTAAGTAGTTCCAAGTTGAACTGGTTATATTCTTAAATTTCAGAGGCTTAATCTGTTGGTCCCTTTAGCTATGATCATTGATGCCCTGTGGTCTTATTCTATCATTATTTCTGCCTCAGACCTGAGAGTTCTCCTATTCCAAGGATTCCGGACCTGAGTTTCTCTTTTTCTCATCTCCCACATTAGAAGTGAGATGGTGGTACAGGAAATCGTCCATTTGGTCTTTTACTCATATGGAATCCTTCACAGGGTTGAGGGGGCAAGGTCAGGCTCTGCAAGAGGTATAGTATAAAGAAAGGTCTTTGGGTAGAGTGGGGGCAGGATATGGAGAATAGGTATGACCTGCTGTCCATAATTCTGAAATGTCATTTTAAATCAACTCTGGAATAACTAGTGACTCTGGTCTAATTTCGCTCAAGAAATCTGAACAAGGTCATGTGGCAGAGAACAATGGAAGCACGGAGTGACATGAAGGTAGAGAGAATGCTGGATAGGAATGACCTCTCCATGATTAGAAAGGAAAAAAAAAATCTCAAGAGACTTTTATTTTCCTGTGGAAGTTATTGAAACTTTCCCTTTTAAGAAAAGATTGTTTTCCTTCCAAGAAGTTGGTTGGCCTGTGATACACCTATCCCCACCCGCTGCTATCTATCTCTCTTGGGTCTTAGATGGTCAGGTCTATTTTCTTCTTCAGACCAAGCCGTGAAGATACTCATGTGTCTCTCTCGGGATGTTGATCTTAAAAGAATCAGACTCTCTGATGAGCTCTTCTAGATTACAGTTACAGAGCAGGAAAAGGAAACCATGTGGGTAAATAAATGGTTCAGGTGTCACAAAATGTATTAGAAACACAAAAATGAATAACAGCAAATTTTATTGCACTTAAGTGAAAAAACTACCCATATAGCCAGGATTTTTATCTTCTAGGCATTGAGGCAAATGATTTCCATGCATTATTTCATTTGATTCTCAAAACAGTCTTACGAGATGGGCATCGTTTTTATGGCTTTGTTTTTGCGTGTTTGTTTAAGATTTGTTTTCATTTGGTTTTGAGTGAATAAACAAAGACTAACAGATTTTTTTTTAATGTTCACAGATATGTGGCTTATGACAAATCTCAAATCTAGACCTTTTTGATTCCATAATTCCTGTTTTTAACAATTCAGCAATATATGGTTATATGTGTGACAGTAAAAATATGCATGAAGTACTAGCCAGGTTTCAGGAAATGGCAAAACTACCCAACCTCTTCTATGTTTGAACAGGGGATACGTGGGGGAAAATTGAGGAAAAAGAGAAGGAAGGAGCAGATGGTGACATCAAAACCAAGCTTCAATGGATGAGCAGAAGAAAGTGATGACCTTCTATTGTAAATAGGGTCAAGGGCTTTCATCAAGTTCTGAATGGGCATAATGTTGTCACCACTTGGGTAGTGGTCAGTTATTGATGGGACTTTATTTAAGGACACATGCTGATAACATGATGAATGATGAGCTGTAGAGAGCAAAATTACTGGAAAATGGAGGCATTTGTTTCCATAGTACATTCCAAGTAGAGTGTTCAAGTAATCTCCCATGGGCAATGGTAGATGCACCACCGGTAGGTCTTACATAGGGTAGTGATATTTATGTGGTGAGATGACCTACATGACAGCATGGAGCTCACATAACCATTCTTCCCATTAGAAATTAATGTAAATCCATGCTCCTTACTACAGGTTTCTATGAGGTGTATTACAGAGAAGAGAGTAGCAAAGAGAAGACCTGGGGTCTTCGAGCTGTGGACTTTGTCTTACACTGTGAATTTGGACAATCATAAACCTCTGGGAGACCTAGTACTCCACCTGCTGGTTTTCATGGATCTAGTCCATTTTCAGGGTCCTTAAGAGATAGTATTTATATATCACTTTCCTTCTCCTTGTCTCCTGAAAAAAGACAATATTGCCTGCAATCTATTAGGTTATTCTGTGTTTTCCTATCCCATTTCTGGATTGCTTTGATTCTCTACATTTTTACTATCTTCTGTTACCATCCAGGTAACTATTTTATTATTCATTTGCACCTCTACTAGACAGAAAAGATATGGTAGTCAAACCAGTCAACATTTTATTTGCTTGCAACTCTTGTAAAAAGTTTACTAAGGGGAAAGTATAAAAAGTAATGAATATAATAAGATCTAGGGATGTTCATTTTCTCTATACTGTTTCTTTACACTAGCCGTGTATGATTAAGTGTGCACTTTAATTTTTTTTTACCTGAAACATTTTTATTATGATGTTTCCCTCCCTCCCCTATCTCATTTTCTATAAAATGAAGCTGAAGTAAATTAAGTATTAAGTGGATTCCAAAACATACTGCATCAAGTTGGTGGCAGGGCTCCAGTGAGAATCTGAATCTCTTGATCTGTGGTCCCAAATACCTTCTACACTATGTCTTCTAAATAGTCTCATGGATTAAACGTATAAATCTAGGAGGTGACTGCAGTTTCAGTATACTTGTATAATTCTTCATCCAAACAAGAACATCTGTGACAGTGAAAAAGGGTACAGCTAATAACTACACAACAATAGGTCTAAACCAGATTTACCCCCAGGCAATCCAGAGGGCATAGGTAATATCTAAAGCCAAGTGTGGCCCAAAAATACTGTTAGAGGGTCTCCAGAGGAACAGCACCAGCCTAGGTCAACTCAGAGATATCCTCTATCACTTAAAATAGGGAAAAAATGGCAATACACACACAAAAAAGCAAAACAAACAAACCACTAAGACAGCCCATAGACCATTGATAATCCACAGTCTTGAAGGCTAGAGGAGTTGGGCTCTGATTCCTTTAAACCTCACCCAAACTTCCATTGATTTATCTGCCAATTGAGTGATTCATTCATTCCTACAAAAATGAGCACCTGCTAAGTCCTAGGCACAATGCTAAAAGTACAGCAGTGAATCATTCTCAGTCTCTGTCCTGGAGTCATTCACAATCTAATGAGGAAGACAGATTAATAAGCAAATATTTGCTGCACTGAGGAATAAATGCCACCTAAGTAATAAACTAGGGCTTCTGGAACACAATGAAAGAGGGGGGAAAAAAAGAACCCTCTCGTTCCCTGGGAAATTGGCCAAGACTACAATAATGAATCCTCTCAGTAGAAGTGGGGAGAGCAAAGCAAAAACACAGATGGATTAAATAACTTCCTCACTACTGAGGCGTAGTTGTGCAAGTTACTTTTGTATCCATTAGGTTATGACAAGAAAGCTTGAAAGGCTGGGGAGTTTGGGCTTTATCCTTTGGATAATAAGGAACAATCTGTGCTTTGGTTTTTGCTTTAAGGCAGGTAAGTGATGCACACAGACTTGTGTTTAATGATGTAATTCTGGTGGTAGTCCTAAGGGAAATTGAGAAAAGGCATAATGTCCATAATGTCTATGTCCATAATGTCCATAGCTCTAATGTCCATGGCTACTTGGCTCCTTGGAAGCCAAACTATAATCATGAGGCATAAATTTGAATGTCTTATCCACATACAGGTTAGGTATGTGCTTTTGCGACAGAGATTTTTGCTCAGCCCCTTTTCTCTCACTTTTGCTCCACCCTTTTTCATGATAATGTTTTCATCTTAAAATTTATTATTATTATTATTATTATTATTATCATTATTATCCATGTTATATTGCCTTTATTTATATTGAATCAGCAGTTCCTTTTGTCCTTCTTCTTCCTTAGAAACTCTCCTTGAGGGTTTCCTTTCTTTTTATTAGCAAAGTGAAGCCAAATCAAACAATATTTTTATATTCGCTTCACCTCTTAATTTTTATTTTTCTTGGTTCCCATTTTTTTTTTCTTGTTGTCTTTGATGAGAAAGAGAGAGCAGCCGGCTTTACCATCAAATTTGCTGAGTCATTTGTAATTTTCTTTGAATGCTGAGGGCTTCAAATGTCCTTAGAGATGAAGTCCAAGTCTGGCTGGGTTTTTAAACATAATTGAGTCAAATTACATATTCTAATTGTACATCCTAGTTTTTAACGAAGCTGAAATGAGAAGGGGTCAGAGGGGTGCATGTAGTTACAAAATCTTTCATGAGCTAATAGAGAAACAGTGATTCATATCTTTCAATACAGTATTTTCAAGGGGAAAAGTTGCTTTAAAAAGTAACCAGAAGAAAGATAAAAACTGAGAGAAATGCAGGAAAATACGAAGCTCAAAAGTCATGTTCTAATTTTAAAAGATTTAACAAAGAGAGTTTTTCAGATAAATTATAGCATCTTTATCTGCTTTGCAGAAGTCAAATATATGAATGTGTCGTGATTTAGCAATATGATTTTGCATTTATGTTAATATACTGTTTTACCTAGTGGCCTTCCTCATGCCTTGTTTGAGTTCAGATTTCTAAGGTTATGGCAGATTTAAAAAAATACCTATAATATTTTTCAACTCTTAGCATTCAAGTGTGTGTCTCCACTAGAATCTTGGCTTGGACATGTGACTTGCTTTGACCAAAAGGATGTTAGCAAACAACATATGAGCCAATGGTTGAAATGTGCTTTCTATTCCTTGTGAATTCCATTCCTACCTTGTGCAGAAGCCTAAAATTGCCTTCTAGGTTCTGAATAAAGGTGACTGACCTTCACTTATTGCTCCAACCAACCCCTGGAAATGTGAGTGAGACCATCCAGGACCAAGAAGCACCAAGAGAACCTAATAGCTTATTGTACTTGTGTGAATAAATCCAGCTTATTTGATGGAAGAGAAGGCGAAACATGCCCACGTGAGTTCAGCTTACCCCAGTGGCATCTTAGGCTAACAATCAGTTGTTATTATTTTGGTCAATAAATCTGAGGGTAAATTATAAGCTTAAAAACTAACCTAATGGGTTAATATATCTCCAAATACAATAGGATGGATATTAAGATGGTCCCTATAACTTACCCCCTTGTGAAGGCAGTGGTAGATCACTCTTGTGATCAGGCAAAGATGAAGGTATTTTTCAGATTTAATTGTGAATTTTAATCAGCTGATTTTGAGTTACTCAAAGGGGATATTACCCTCGTCCTACCTGTCTGCATGAGGTCTGTTCTTAAAAAATGTAAGGAGCACATGATGAGAAGCCTGTTCCTTTTGGCCCTGTCAAGGTGATCTGTCATGTTTTGGAAGTGGTCACATGGAAGGAAATGGTTGGCAACTTCTGAGAGAGATAAGAACAGCTTCCAGGCAATAGCTAACATGAAATCGAGGACCTCAGTCCTTCAGCTGAAAACTTCCAACAAATAGGTAGTTTGGAAGAGGACCATGAGCCTCAGATCAGGTCACAGTCCTACTCGGCCCCTGAACTTTAACCTTTTCCATCCCTGAGACTGCAAGCAGAACACCCTGCTAATCTCTACCCAGACCCCTGACTCATGGAAACTGTGAGATAATAACTTGCATTGTTTTAGAGCTAGATTTGTGGTAATTTTTTATTCAGCAAGGAAAAGCAAATAGACCACCCTAGGCTTCCAATTCTCCCATGAAACCAGAACTGTGACTTATAGAGATTATCAGTTTACAGGTTTCTTCACCAGGTTATAAATCTTGGTAGAAAGAAGAAGTGAGATTCTTTGGTTTGAAGAGAGCTATTTTCTCTTCCTCTAGGCTCATAGAAAATGTAGCCCCCATCAATGTCATGTGAATATAAAGCAAAGAGGAAGATTTTATCTGTAAGTGATGGTGTCTTTGAAAACTGATGTTCAGTTGGAGTCAGAGGATTGGATTATATGACCTCTTGAGGGAATTTCTTGCTCCCATAATGTTGTGGCTCAGAATAATGTCATCTTTTCTGGGTCCTAAAAGTGCTGAAAGGCACTCAAAATTATAAGTCAAAGTGCGTGACTGATGGGATCGTTAATATTGAAAAGGAAATGACTTGTTCTCTATTATAACACAAACAAAAGGAGCATAACTTCCACCAAGGAAAACAAAGACTACAGGAAAACTGTCTACTGATAAATAAATGGCATAATGAAGCCAGTAAAAGTCCCAGCTGGTTACAAACACAGATACAGACTAGCCAGATCTCCATGTGGCAGAATGGATGCAGAGCTTTCTCTGACAGAACAATGACAAGAGATTTCAGTGAATATGCATTGATTTAGCAGGGCCTCGGACAAATCCATCTGTACTGAGTGGCATATACAAGTTCCCTGTCATTAAGTACAAATCAAAGCATTTAAAATGCATGCAAGAAAAATTTTTCAATCCTGCTAGGCTTAGCACCATGCAGAGAGCACCATAGGGCATCAAATTTTTATAGCGTTATTCCTGTACCACTTTTCTGGTTGTATCTCACTTTCCACTCTGTAATTTGCACTGATTCTCCCAACTTCTGACCTTTTCATATGTTCACCCTGGCACTTTTTTGTTATAGCCTTTGCTTCCTTTCTTGAATATGATTGACATTTTCCCCTGGGTATGCTCTCTTTTACCCCATGTTACATAATGCTGAGATCTTCATCTTTAGGTAGTCACCTTCTCTGTGAGGAATGTTTCCATGGACTCATCCCAGTTCCTGAAACATGACCAAAACAAAACTTTCTCATTATCGTACTTGGAAAAACACCACTCTTATTCTCAAATAATCATTTTAATGCTTTGAAAATTCTATGGGTTGTCCTTATGAAGATAAGGACTTTGAAGTAGGACTTATGGAAGTGATGTTGGAGCCTTCAAAAAAGAGGGTAATATTTGTGGTAACTTGAGACTAGAATTATGATAACACTTTGACATAGCCAAGTACATTCATAATTATAAATTTGGCTGCACTGGAATAAGACCCCAAATAACTTAAACATGCATGATAAATTTGGGTTTCTCTGCACTAAAAGTCCAGAATGGCATGGCATCTCTGCTTTAAAGGTCATCAGATGCCTGAATCCTTCTCTCTGCAGTTTCAAAAAATGAGGTCATCCTCATATGCACACTCCAAAAGGGACTTCATCTACTCTGTGTTTCAGCTATTCTGCAAGGTGGCAGGATAG
The DNA here is from genome assembly GCF_001458135.2 of Marmota marmota marmota. Lineage (NCBI taxonomy): Eukaryota > Metazoa > Chordata > Mammalia > Rodentia > Sciuridae > Marmota > Marmota marmota. The sequence goes on from NW_026000108.1 coordinate 17,212,139, forward strand.
GGCATGGTCAGGGGTTGCATCCATCATTTGCATTCCCACTGCACTATTCAAAGCTTAGTTATTTGGGTTCTGCCGCAGTCTGGCTGGGCACAATCAGGAGCCACTTGTCAAAAGAAACTAACTTTATTTTCAGAACCACACACGCCAAACAAAACAGCCTCTCAGGAAAAATCCTCAGAGCCTCAACTGCCACCACCAGCTTTCCACAAGCCTCTCTCTCCCCCACAAGCTTCTCCCCACCTCCCACAATCCTCCTGCTCTTGAGGCCGATTGGCTGGGTCACGTGGGCGGAGCCAAAAAAGTCCCCCAATGAGCAGCTCCTGGTCTGAAAGGGCAGGGAAACAGCCCAATGAGCATCACCGCAGAGGAGCCAATCAGCTAGATGTTGCTGGGGCGGCTGTGAGCCAATCATCAGCTGGCAGCTGGAAGTTTGCTGGGGCCCCTTCGGCTGTGGCTCTCAACAGGGTTCCTTCATGTAGCTGAAAGGATTGCAATGGCCTGAGTGTGTCCCCTCCACAATTCAAGTATTGAAGTTTCATGTTCAATGTGATGGTCTTATGAAGTGAGCTCTTTAAGAAATGAGTAGGTCATGAGGGCTCCTCCCCTTGCAAATGCAATTAAGGTCTTTATGAGGGAAGCTTGGCATAGTGTTATGTATTCTTGCCCTTACACCTTCTGGCCTGTGAGAACATGGTGTTCCTTACCTCTTTAGGATAAAACCCTCACCTGACTGCTGAACCTGCTGGTACCTTGACCTTGGATTTCACAGCCTGGGAAAAATGAGTTTCTGCTCTTTATAAGCTCTTTATAAACTACCGGTGTGATATTTTGTCATAGAAGAACAAATGAACTAAGACAGAGTGACTTCTGCTTTAGAAGTAAAGAAAACACGCTGGCAGGGGTCTAGTTGTTTAGAAAATGATCATGGGATCAACTCTAAATATTTTGATTGAAATGATAATGGTAAGAGTCATTCATTCAACAAGTGTTAATGAAGTACTTAGTCTGCACTTGGCATAATTCTAGGATCTTGGACTTCACCAGTGAAGAAACCAAAGACTGTTATCATCTTATATTATCAAGACTTAATATTTATAAGTATAAGGTAACAATATAATAGGTAACAGGAAATGGAAGATTGAAATCCATGTGAGAATTAAGAAACGGAATTGAGTTCTCATCAGTACAATTCACTAGACTAGGAAATTTGCTTACATAATCTCTTTTAATACTTCCAACAACCATGCCAGGAAGGTATTATTATTTCCAAAGCCTCATACACACATTGAGTTATAAAAATTGAATTTGAACCCATGAATAAATTTCTGATTATGGTGTGGTACTTCCTTGAGACCATGAATAAACAGTGTGATAAAAGTTTAAAAGCAAGAAATTTTGAGGCAAAAATACCTAATTTTACAATTTTCTCTGCTGATTACTGACAGTTTGACTCTGGTGGCCTCTCTGTTGATGTTGCCTATTATCTGGGATGTCCTATGGCTGAACAGCATTGTTCAGGGAAGGTTACACTGGTCTCTCCCATCCATTTGTATTTCCATTTGGTGTAAATTTATGTGATCCCATTCACACAACAGTAGCCATCTTTGGATGTAATCCTGACTCAGAGATCATGAAAAAAATTTCTTTTACAGATTTACGACTACAATGTGAGGCATACCCCCTCTTTCTAATCTCAGTTTTTATGATATTGTTCCATATTTTCTATATCAATGAGTCCCAAACTTTTCGTATAAAAACCACCTGGAGTCCTTATTCAAACAGATGTCTCAGCCCAATTCCCAGAGTAGTAGATTGTGTCATTCTGATTTAATCATTCTCACAGTTCTAAAGGCTGGTAAGTACAAGATTGAAGGGCTGTTGTCTCTCCTCATTTGCAGAGCCACAGTCTCACACTGCAGAGAAAAAAAAAATTGTTCTTTTGTGTGTTTCTTTATAAGGATGCCAACCTTTCTGTTCTGATGACCATACTTCAAGAAACCACCATCATGTTCATTGACTTCCTCCTGTTGCTTTATTCCTTACTATATGACTTTGAACCCCTCATGCACAATTAGGTATATGCAGGCTATCTTCACTTTGATGGTTCCAACATCTATGAACTTAACTTACCAGGGTTAATTTAAATACCCCATCTCCCCGCCATGTCTCCAATTTCAATTACCATAGTATTTTAACTGTGAGTAATTGAATAAAGGATCAATTTTCATGCTAGCACTGTAGTCCACAAATCCTCTTGTAAATAACCAATGTGCATCATTATCACTGACCAGTCATGTCTCTTCTCACAAAGTCCACTGGTGAGCGTTGCCATGTACATTGTGTGTCAGTGCCTATAGAGGAAAGCATGCAGTTCTTTTGCCTCATTCTCTCCCAGTAATGAAATGACTACCTTAATTCAGGCTGGTAGGACAGAATGGGCATAGACTGGGTGGCTTAATCCATAGAAATTTATTTCTCACAGTTCTAAAGGCTGGGAAGATTGAGGGGCTGTTGTCTCTCCTCATTTGCAGAGCCACAGTCTTACGGTATCCTCACACTGCAGAGGGAAAAATAAAAAATAAAAGATTGTTCTTTTGTGTGTCTCCTTGTGAGGACACTAATCCCATTCATGAAGTCCCCATCCTCATGATCTCATCACTTCTGAAAGGCCTCCTCTCTAAATCTCATTGCTTTGAGGATTCAAGATCAACATATGGATTTTGGAAGACATAAACATTCAGTTCATAGCACTTGGCATTTTTAAAAATGAATAACTGAAAGACAGAATTAGCCAACAAAGATAAAAGTGCAGCAAATAAATAAAAAGTTATATCATTGGAAGTGAAATTTTTGTCCAATGTAAATGGAATGATAAAAGAAACAGATAAATGTGGAAAATTGAAACTGCCACCATTTTGAGATCCTAGATGTGAACCAGGGAAAATTAGTGAAGGTGAACACAGTGACACAGAGGAAGAAAGTGGTCAGAACAGAAAGGATAACTGCGCACGTGGAAGTAATTCTGACAAAAACTTCCCATTAAAGGAGCTCTAAAAATATTTCACTTTGAAAGTGTAAAGGATACAATTTTGGAAGGTGATCCACACTTAGAAAAGGTGCATAGCAAGTTGCCAAGGCATATAAAAGATGTCTACTCCATATTTTAAGTTATGCAACAGGAAGAAGGAAAGCACTGTTTAAACTAAGCTCCATACAAAGAAATAAAACACTGAATAATCTATAAAATGTTTTAAATTGCATAGTAATAAATATTACTTTTATTGTGTTTTTAGTTTCCCTGCATATATACAATACTAGGAGATTTTTTAATGTTTTGATGAAACATTTTCAAAGGGTTAAAGAACAGTTATAATTTTCCCCACTGATTATGAAGATTGCTTTACATGGTCAATTTTATAGCCCACCCTATATTAAAAAGCGAGCATAGCCGGTTTCTGTTTCTTTCTAAATGTAGAAAACCCTTAACTTGGCTCTAATGGACCAACCAGCAGCTATATTACCACTTTTCCCAGTTTCTTGTTTACTTCTTAATCATTCTCATTGAGAGCATTATCTGGTTGGAATTGACCATGGTGGTCTAGCTAGTACCCTAATATTGGTGGCCTACACTTAGTCATTTCTTACCCAGCTTCACACCATTGCACCTTCCTAATGGAAGAGACAGTCTGAGGGTGCAATCTCCATGGGGCCATTCTTACATACTTACTGTATCAATGAGTTAGAGTTAGTGCTATAAACTGGGTGGCTTAAAGCAACTAACAACAGCAACTTATTGTCTCATCTTTCTGGATGCTACAACTCAAAACTTATGGTGTTGGCATGGCCGTACACCCTATGGAACCTGCAGGGGAGTCCTACCATATTGGTGCTACCTTTTGGTGCTTTGTTGACAGCCTTTGACATCTCTTGACTTGTGCCGCATAGCTCCAATCCCCAGCTTGATGCTCACAGGGAGATCTTTCTGTGTATCTCAGTCATAAAATGGCTGTCTTCTTAAAAGGACACCAGACACATTGAATAGGGCCCCTCCTTCACCTATGAAATATTTTGAACTAATTTTACTTACCCTGATCATATTTCTAATTAAAATCCCATAACAATCACTTTACTATTGATGTGCCATATGAACAGGACATGGTCCATACACCCAGTCCATGTGAACTAGCCTCTTTCATCCTCCATTGCATCAGGAGAGTATTTGTTACATGAATCCCTCATTACAGGATGGTTACCAAGATTAAATAAATATATTCGTAATACATGAGCCAAGTTCATGGCTCCTTAAACAGTTTATACTGAGCACTGCTCCACTTAAGCATTTATAAATTAAATCCCTCATTGAACACTTGACATGTACAGCTTTATATTACTGACAAATGTCACTGACTATGTTGGATAACTAACTAGATTTTTGAAAAAAGAACCAACTAAAATATTTGTCAACTATTATTTTGTGTCTCCAAAAATAGTGCATGTCTGAACACAGAATAAATGTTTAAAAGACTTTGATACTATATCACTAAATAGTTAATTGCATATAAACGCATATTGGACCTTAATTCCTGAATAATTAAATCAAGACAAAAATCTAATTTTCACAATTGAAATTTGAGAGAAGAATGAGAACCAACATAACTTTACACAACTTTTTGGATAATATGGGAATGTATTTAGTTTTGTTTTTTTGTTTTGCTTTTTTTTGAAGAGATCATTTTATAGAGATGAAGGTAAATAGATTATCTTAATTTTGTAGGAAAAGAAGTATTTTACAAGTGAATGATTTTGGATGGAAGTGTGAGGAATTTTGATTTTAGACTTTTCTGGTTATAAGCTTTTCATGACAGTAGATTTTTTTTCATAAAAAGGAATTGTAGAATTATTCACTGGAAAATTTTAAAAATCTAATCATAGAAGATCTAGGAAAAGATATAATATATTGAGGTGGGGGCTATAGCTCATTGGTGGAGCATTTGCCTTTCAAGTGTGAGGTACTGGGTTCAATCCTCAGCACTACATAAAAATAAATAGATTGTGTCCATATAAAACTACAAATATATTTTAAAAATAGAATATATCAATGAAACTAGATGAAGGAACTAAAAAACTTGAGTATATATGAGCAACTGATATGTGAAACAGTACCACTTAACTGGGAAAAAGATGATTTGTGTATAATAGTGCTATTGAAATTGACAATTTAAAAACTAACAAGGCCACACCCTTATATGAAAACAAAATATAGATAGATCAAAAATGTCAATGAAAATATAAAGCAATAAAAATATTAGGAAAAATTCAGAAGACTTTGTATAATTTTTAAATATAAATAAGTTGGCTAAAAGTAAAAGGATGGAAAAGAATATGTCATGCAAACACTAACCAAAAAAAAAAGCTGTATTAACATTATGCAGAACAGACATCAGAACAAGAAGCATTTTCCTAGATAAAGAGGAACATTATATAAGTTAACCTAGTCAATTATCAAAACAAATAACAATTCTAAATATATATGCACTTAGCAGTGTTAAAATATGTAATAGAATAACTTATGAAACAAAAAGAAAAAAAATAGAAAACAAAAAGTATAGTTCTAGACTATATTCCTATATCTATTAGTTATTGATAGTATCAGTAATTGGAAGAACAAGTGGAGAGAAAATAAAAACACTGAGGAACTGAATTACTTTATAACAAGTAGACCTGTTTGACATCTNCATGCTACAGGGACACTGCTACATCGATGTTCATAGCAGCACAATTCACAATAGCAAGACTGTGGAACCAACCTAGATGCCCTTGAATAGACGAATGGATAAAAAAAATGTGGCATTTATACACAATGGAGTATTACTCTGCATCAAAAAATGACAAAATCATAGAATTTACAGGGAAATGGATGGCATTAGAGCAGATTATGCTAAGTGAAGCTAGCCAATCCCTAGAAAACAAATGCCAAATGTCTTCTTTGATATAAGGAGAGTAACTAAGAACAGAGTAGGGACGAAGAGCAGGAGAAGAAGATTAACATTAAACAGGGATGAGAGGTGGGAGGGAAAGGGAGAGAGAAGGGAAATTGCATGGAAATGGAAGAAGACCCTCAGGGTTATACAAAAGTACATACAAGAGGAAGTGAGGGGAAAGGGAAAAATAATACAAGGGGGAGAAATGAATGACAGTAGAGGGGGTAGAGAGAGAAGAAGGGAGGGGAGGGGAGGGGAGGGGGGATAGTAGAGGATAGGAAAGGCAGCAGAACACAACAGACACTAGTATGGCAATATGTAAATCAATGGATGTGTAACTGATGTGATTCTGCAGTCTGTATATGGGGTAAAAATGGGAGTTCATAACCCACTTGAATCAAAGTGTGAAATATGATATATCAAGAAATATGTAATGTTTTGAACAACCAACAATAAAAATTTAAAAAAAAGAGTTTCTTTGGATATTCACCCCTTAAGAGATATATGGCTTGCAAATATTTTCTCCTGTTCTCTAGATACCCTTCAGTCTGTTAACTGTCCTTTAAGGCAGAAATTTCAGTTTGATGTCATCTTGCTTGGCTGTTTTTGCTTTTGCTGCCTCAGTTGTGCACTCTATATTTGTAATATTCTTTGAAATCAGGAAGTGTGATGCTTCTAGCTTTGTTCTGTCTCAAGATTGCTTTGGATATTCTGGGTCCTTTATGTTTACATGTGAGTTTTAGGATCATTTTTTTTTGTAAAAAAAAATGACATTGGGTTGTGATGAGAGTAGTATTGACTCTATAGTACAGTTTTTGGTAATATGAATATTTTTAATAATAATGAGCCCTCCAGTCCATGTCTTTAGAACGTCTTTCATATAATAGAAGTAAGGTAATAAGTCACTTTATGAGGTAGCATTCTCCTGATACCACAACAGGACAAAAATTCTATGGAAATATCAACAAATTGATTGGAACAATGTATAAAGAGAATTACATGTCCAAACCTACTGAGATCTATTAAAGGTATGTAAGGCTGGTTCAACACAAAAATTAATTAATATAATCTCTTACAAAAAAAGTATTTGATGAGATACAAACCTGTAATAAAAATATTCAGAAAATCAAAAGTAGAGGGAAATCTCCTTAACTTAATCAAGAACATCTACCCAAATCCCTAAAGTTAATATCGTGCTTAAAGCTGAAAAAAATAAATGCATTTCTACATCAGGAGCCAGGCAAAAATACACTTTTCCCACTCTTATTCATTAACATAATGGAAGTCTTAACTAATGCAATAAGGCATTAAAAGTAAATAAAAAGAACATGGATTTGGAAGAAGAGATGAAAATGTCAGTGTTTATAGATGATGTGATTATCTACATATAAAATCACAATAAAAATTTATAAAATAATAAATTGAAACAACAAAGACTTCTGGAACTAATGAGCAATTATTCTAAGATATTAGGTGCAAAATTCAAATGTAAAAGTCAACTGCTTTCTTACATGCTGTCAATAGCAAAATTGAGATTTTAAATTAAAAGCAAAACACCATTTGCATTAGTATCGATAAAATGAAATGCCTAGATGTGATTGTAAAACAATATTTATAAGACCTTTATAACAAAACTAAAAACTTCTGAAGAAAAAAATTAAAAATCTAGATAAATAGAAGAGATTCCACATGTATGGAAGATTTTTGAGATATGGAAATTATAAGTATAGAGTTGTTCATAATATCTTTTCATGATTCTTCAAATTTTCATGAAACCATATGAAAACCCAGAAAAAAAAATTTCCTCAATAGAGAAAGGTGTTTGAAGCAACTGTAGTAAACCTATCTTATGAGATATTTTGCAAATTTTGCAATTCAGATTCATTTTTGCTTACCTAGGCACAAGTCAATACAAGTTTTAAGAGAAAAGAATGTTTCATAGGTAATATATGTAGAGATATAGATATAGGTGTTTTGGTTAAGGTATGAGGTGTCAGCCAAAAGTTCATGTGTGAGACAATGCAAGAAAGTTTAGAGATGAAATGATAGGGTTATCAGAGCCTTTACCTTGTCACTGCATTAATTCACTTGAGTGGATTACCTGGGTGATAACTGTAGGCAAGCAGGGTATGGCTGGATGGGGTAGGTCACTGGAGGTGACATTGGGGTATATGTTTCCTCCCTGGTAAGCAAGAGTCCTCTCTGTTGCCTGATCTGTTTTCAGCAGTTCTCCTCCACTGTGCCTTTAGATCATATATTGGCTGTTTATGGACTCAAACCTCCGAAATCATGAGTCCATAAATCAACTTTTCTTCATCTAAAATTTTTCTTCTCAAGTTTTTTGGTCACAGTAGCAAAAAAGTTGAATAAAACAGTAGGTGTAGATATAGATACTTCCATGTTTCTAATTACAATGACAATAACCATTTCTATAGATAAATATATGTATATATTTTTGTGTAAATATTGAAGAATATTCCATGAGCTGATAACAATGCCCATCTTGAGTAAATAAAAAAGACCTGACATGTATGTGGGTGGAAATCGTACCTATTATTTTTATTCATACACTTTTGCATTATTTCACAAGTTTATGTCACATTTCTTTTATAATAAAAGTAATCAATTTTATAAGAGCAAGACTTCTCCATTTTTTATCTTTCTCCTTCCTTCTGTTCTTCTTAAATTTCTTTAACCTCTGAGAATATAGAAAAAAGTAAGTATATGAAATATGAAAATAATTAATTTTTAAGGTTTTGTTAGGAGCCATGATTGCTCGCTTAGGGACATTTTGAGACCCAGGTCTTTCAGAGGTCTTTCTTGGGAATATATACCCTTGATCATAATCTCCTGGCATATGTTGAATTCAATCCCTAAGAAGCTAAGAGCCCTTCTCTGAAAGTTGATTTAATAAAAATCATAGGTAGTGACTCACTAAATTCAAGTGGCACAATTTAATTATTCAACTGGGTTTGAATGCAACCCTTTACCCTTTGAGGTCCCCATTTACAGCACTTTTTTTTTTGGTACTAGGGATAAAACCCAGGGATCCTTTACTATTGAACTACATTCCCAGCCCTTTTTATTTTTTATTTTGTGACACTTAAGGTCTTGCTAAGTTGCTGAGTCTGGACTCTGACTTGCAATCCTCCTGCCTGTCTTCCAAGTTACTGGGTTTACAGGTGTGCAACACCACACCTGGTTTGTAGTTTATATTCTTTTGTTGTTGTTCTAATTAGGTTCTAATGTTATACATGACAGTGGAATGCATTTTGACACATCATACATAAATGGAGTATAACTTCTCGTTCTTCTGGTTGTACATGATGTAGAATCACACAAGTTGTGTAGTCATATATATGGACTTAGGGTAACAATATCCAATTCATTCTACTATCCTTCCTACCCCCATATCTCCTCTTCTCCCTTCAGTCTCCTCTGCCTAGACCACACCACAAACAAACTGAAGGTGGGAAAAGCATCAATAATAAAAGCATAAACCACTGATTTTCTTTTATTTTTAGACTATCATACTATTTTCTTATTGATGAAGGAAATGCATCCTGAGAAAAGAAAATAATTAGCATGGTCAGGATTTGAACATAAGAGATCTTGAGGGCCCCTCTTTTACAATGTACTACATTTACTTTCCAAATTCTGAAACTAAAAAATGGGGTATATGAGACTTCACTTGGTTTTCTTAATATATTATGCAATTGTTTTGGCTTACTCATGAGTTTATAGAGCTATAAATTCTGAGAATATTTGAATGAGGATCTCACACATTTGAACATAGACCATCAACCAACATATTGCTCATATGTTTTGCTGTCTCTAGAAGCTTTCTGAATTTTCCACGATTATACATTAACTAATTGTGTTTCCTCTGTGTGTCTTCTATGAATTCAAAAAATTAAATTATTTGCTGATAGATTAATCCTCACCAGTCACTAGGGCATGTTGTCATTAGACATCACAGATGCTGTTTCTTTCGTTCTTGCTCAGAGAACTAAACTTTTTAAGGTTTGCAAGACTCACAGATTAAAGTTAGGACTCAAAAATAGTACAAAAAAGAAAAACATTTTGATATTTGTATGCAGTACTTTAGAATATAAGTTCTAAAATTGTGAGGCTTTGATATATTGGGCTTATATTTGTGTTAGTCAGCATTTTGTTGCTGTGACCAAAATACCTGATAAGAACAACGTAGAAGAAGAAAAGTTAATTTTGGGGCTCATGATTTCACAGCTTCAGTGTGTGATTGGAGAACTCCATTGCTCTGAGCCCAAGTTTAGACAAAACATCATAGTAGAAGAGCCTGGCAGAGGAACTTAAAGCATCTTGGAAGCAGAAAGAAAAAAAACAGTGAGGAGTCAGGGACAGACACAAGAGGAAGGCACCCCCCTACTGACTGCTTCATTGGCCATTTCCCACCTGCCTACAATTACTCCCCAATGCACTTGCCTTTCAAATTACCAATCCACTGATCAATAGTGGATCCTATGAAGTCAGAGCTCTCATAATCTAATAATTTCACCTCTGAACACTCCTTTATTACCTAACACATGAGCCTTTCAGGATACCCCTCATATGCAAGCCATAACAATATTTTTATTTCATGGATCTGGAATAGACCTAAAATTAGAGTATTTGCTAAACAATAATTGAGTTGACACTCTGAAATACATTAAATTACTCCCATTTCTTAAAGGAGAAAAATAGACTCATCAAGAAATTAAATGAAGAGGGATCTTCAGCCAATATTTTAAATTGCCTAATAACCATTATCTGAAAGTAGTAACAGAAAATAACTACATTATTTGCAATAATTACTGATCAGAATAATAAGAATTTTTTTCTCATTATTCACTGTGATGATATTGAAAGAGACAATATATTGGTAAAAACTTTGTGTTTTATGATATTTTACATCATGGAATAAAATATAGAAAACTTTTATTTTCTCTTGATCAAACATAAATTTCTCTTTGTCTACTTTATAACCTGAAATAAAATATTACTTCCATTTAAAACAATTATTTACAGGTGACTGAGAAATTCCAAAGGGTTTTGTTAGTAAAAGAAACTTTCAAATGTGTTTACTATATTTTAGTGTTAAATATTTTGTTATATAATAATTCTATTAAAATTTAGAGATATTGGGGCTGGAACTGTGGCTCAGTGGTAGAGTGCTCACGTGGCATGCATGAGGCACTCGGTTCAATCCTCAGAACACAATAAAATAAAATAAAATAAAGGTGTCATGTCCACCTACAACTAAAAAAATAGATATTTAAAAAATTGGAGATGTTTATTTTTTTATTAATTCATTATTTTAACAAATCATTGTTAAATTCATGTTAAATACTAGCCTTCAAGCCATTAAGTAGGAATAGAATCTTGCCTGCCTAGAGCTCATAACTATCAGAGAAGAGAGATCCCAACCCAAATTCTTATGATCTAAATGTTAGCCTAGTAGAAGCATAAGTTCTACTGGCCTCCGTGCATACATACATGAACTCCAGGTCCAGAAATAAGAAAAGATTCATGAACTCCAGGTGTAGAAATAAGAAAGAGAGATGTTTGAATTGAGACCAGAAGGGTAGGTAACAAAGAGCTGGTGGAGGAGGAAGTTCCACCAGACCTGTTCTGTATGTGAAGGCCAGAAATGAGAGAACTTGGCATATCCAAAGACCCAACGGGCACTCACAATGCCCTGAGTGTAAAGGACAATGGGGAAAATGAAGGCAGGGAGGCCATGGGATGGGCCAGAGCATCAGGGCCACCTTGAAAATCCTAAGGACTCCATACTTCATTAACTATTTCAAAAATGGCCTATGGAATAGTTAAATATGCATTTTATGAGGATCCTTCTGCTTGGTTTTCTTTTGGAAAATTTGAATAGGTGTGCTGCTGCAGACCTAGCATTACCTTTTGAATTTTGTAGATGCTTACATATGTTAGTCAAATTGAATATTCCAAGGATAAGTCTAAAATCAATCTCATCTTCCTGCCTTCTTCTAGCAAAGATTTGGAATACAGTTCAGAGAATATATTTGTGGAGATGTTTCTTCCTTCTCAAAAGTTCATTGGTTTACAAACAAGAGGACTGGCATTAGAAAATATAATTTACTTATCTCTGAGTAATAATTATGGGTTCCTACTTACTATGAGCTCCCTTAGCCTGGGAATGATTCTCAGTAGATGCCCAATTAGTATTTGGTTAACAAGTGGGTAATGAATGAATGTTTTATAGAAGAGATGGGTGTGGATGACTGCATGCCATAGCCAAGTATTGAACTGAGAGCTGAACAGTGCATAAAGTGGAACATGAAACACTCTTTTCCCAAAGTCCCTTGTAATCAAATAGAGATGCTCACCTACCCACAAACACACAAAACAATGCACAGCACTACGCACATAATTTAAACTGAAGGATGAACATGACAAGCCCCACAGGAGTGCATATACTCCCTAATATATAATATTTTTATTCCTCTTTAAATCAACTCAGTTTGCAAGAGTTCAGATACTTATCTAAACCAAATCTGAACTTTGAAGCCTTGGGAGCTCTCCTGTCAGTGCTTATATTCTGATTTTGAAAAATAACTGCAGAATGACTTAATTAATTGTCTCTTCCTTCTGTATTCCATCTAAAGTAGATGAATACCTATGCATCCCACAAATCAATGAGCCCTGGAACTTCCTACAGATAGATTAGCCCATCTGTAGTTTAAAGCCAGTTTGCATTCGAAGGGAAAAATAGATTCCCATGAGGAATGTTAAAGGGATCAATTCATAAGCAAAGAAAACATGCTATTCTCAGCAAGGAAACAATACATTGTGCATCTGTTGCTGTGATTAATTATGAACTACACAACTCAGGAATGTTTTTAAAGGGCCACAGTCAATCTCTTCAGACCCACAAGTTGACCTGCATTAAAAGCTGAAGAGAAATTGCACACTAATACTGAGCAGCTTTGTGTAACAGGCCCGTTGTATGAGAAATTATGGGTAATAATAAAAACGCACTGCCTCCGTATAACACTTAAAGTAGGCAGCGTTGCCCCACCTCTTGTGACTGATTCCACTAATGAATCACAGTTAAAATAATCAAACTCCTTTCCTGAGAGTCTCACCAATTATACTGCAGTGCAAATGAGGATGAACTGGCTTCAGCAAAATTTCCATGAGGCTCATACCCTACCAGATTCCTTCTCATAACCAATGCAAACGAATTTTAAGGGAAAAAAAAATTCAAGTATATGAGAATTACAGTATTTCGTGTCTCATTTAATGTTTAAGGTCTTGTTCAATCATTTACATTCTGTATTCAATGACACACACACACAAAAGAAGTCCTTCAAAATCAGGAACTATGTGAAATTTATCTCTTCTCTCTTTCTACCTATCTTTACCTTCTATGCTATGTTCCCTTCTGGCTCATCCCTCCACTTTCAGGAAATGAGGCAGAGCTTCCTCCGAGTGCCACATTTTGTTGTGAAACAACTTGACAGTCCATTGTGACTCGTTTTGCAAAATCTAGGCTCCCAGCCACACCCCTTCAGTGAAGTGATCAAGGTACTGTGAGCTCCCACCTCCTCCATGTCATCTGTTTTCCTTGATCTCTATTATACTGTACTTTCAAGACAGGGAGAGGACACTTAGTGCAAAGATTTTCCACCCTTCATCTCTGAACAACTTTCCCTTACTACACAAAACTATGTACTCCTACCTGGGACTATATAAATAATAGTCAATTTGGTTTCAATTCCAGGCAGATGAACCCTGCCTGCACACAGTGACCCCTGGCAATCAGAAGAAATGAAGCATGTGCTCTGCCCACCCATATGTGGAGAAAGGTTGGAGACACCTATTCCATCAGTTTTTTTCCCCGCCATCTTTCAAGCTCCATTGCCACTGGTACATTCCCAGCAATGACCTGGAATGGCACCAAGGAAAAATATAGAATCAACTCCCACTTATCCACTTCAGAGATATCTGGATAAAGGGAAATTATTTGGAAATCCATAACTCTCAAGATCAACAACTATCATGAAAGCTTAAGCCTTCATTTTTGATGCCTCCAATCTACTAGGTTTTGGTAGTGATGAAGCCGTAAAGAATGAGAGGAGCCGTGTGTGAGCTCAGTGGCACAGCATGACCCCCCCCAAACCTACCCACCAAAAGAAAAAGAAAAGGATAATAATTAGTTACCCAAGGAACTGCATTATGTAAATATTTGATATTTTACATTTCTGCTATGCAGGAAATTTCAATTTCAGGCAATTTCACTGTTTTTTGGTGTCTGCTATATAAAATTTTGTTTTGTAACTGAAGTAATGAGGACAGTGCTTGATTTTTAAAAACTTAGAATCAAAAGACAGAGAAGCATAGAATTCATAAAATACCCAAGATTATCTGTCTAAAAATGTGTCATGAGCCAAGTGTAGCTAGACAGGGCTAAATCTGGTTCCTGTTAATAATCCTATCATCTTTTCCCTAAGCAACAGGGTTCATGCTGCCCATTCTTCCTGGATTGTCCTCCCCCACCCCTGCACCCATCCTCCAGAAAGCATCTTGACTTCTTTTTTCTTAGGATTCTTTCTTGATCCATTGCTTGTCTGGGGTTCATATGCCCCCTGTCCCCTAGCTCCCTGTACTTACCCCTTGAGGCACACTGCTCACTTTATATTAGGAATGCCTAATTCTGTGTTTATCTGATTATGAACCTGAGATATTTGAAGGGAGAAACTCTCCCTCATTCTTTTTCTTTACCTTTCCATGAGCTTCCCTGCTCAGAGACTGTTGCATCAGTGAATCTTAGTTGACAGTGTATCATCAGGGCATGTGATAAGAACCTGATCTGGTAGACATGTGAGGACCCAGATCTAAGAGTCAGAGGTGGGAAACCCATCTGTGGATGAAGATGGGAAGCCAGGCATGCTGCTTTGCCAAGGTTGAAACAGAAGTGTCATCCTTCACAGGAGGCCTTTGTCCTCCAAAGACTGCAATTCCTTAGTGCAAAGCTGAAAACAAGACTATATCAAGTTGCTTCCCCAACTATGATATTGCAAGAAAATGAGAAAAAAAAATCATTTTAAAATAAAGGAAAGCCAAGGAGAATGTGAAAAAATAAACAAGAAGCTGGAGACTGGAGTGAGCAGGGGAAAAGATCATTTGCTCATACTCTGTCACATTTTTCTGCAAGTATTGGTAATGCAATTCGTTAGGCTGATGGGTTAAATATTCACCGTAGCAACAGGAGCACGGACGGTGCATTATATGGAGAAATTATACAACATATTTACCAACTGTAATGGGCTGATTCTATCACCATATTTGTAGAACATAATAAAATGTATACTTGACTAACAGGTGTTTTACCTTAAAGTGCTTTTCTTAGTGTATTAGGAACCTATTTTCTGACACTGGTTATTACTTATTTCTACAGCCTTTATTATAGGAGCAGTTAAAGAGTAACTTCCACTCTTAAAAAGGTTGATTTGTTTTGCTCCAGGATCAGGTCTGCCATGAAGTGTTGAGACAAGCTTTAGTTAAAGGGCAGCTGCCGGGTGACAAGGAAAATCACTCATTCTTTTTGCATGCTACCTTTCCTTTTATTTCCTCATCTTTCTAACTGCAAGAAATTGGTTACAAAGTCAGTATCCTTGCTTGCCTATTTGCAATTGTCTTTAATTTACAATTATTTTTAATCCCCTCAATTCAAGAGCTAGCCAGTGGTAGAGGCACTGTGCATAGATAGCTATAAATGGGAAAATGAAATAGGGTCACAACACAATGGTTTTAACCATCATTGTACATCACATATCTTCCTCTGTGCATTAGAAAGTTGGGTTACATTATTTCATTGGTGAATTGTTAAGGCATCTGTCTGGGAAGGGCGCCCATTATCTATTCAGAAAAATTCTTGAATTTATAGATGAAGAGACTTTCATATATATATATATATGTATATATATATATATATATTCTTTAGTTGTTGAGGTTACTTGTTCTTAATCCTGTTTTTCACTTATTCTTTCATGAAAAAAAGAGGGCAGGTCTAAATGCAAATTAACATTACTGTTTAAATATCACAGACCATTTTCTCTGAGCCCAGTTACAATAACTAGTAATTATAAAAATTGCTTGCCTTCGGCTTCCGGCTAAGCCAGTGCTAAACTTGTCCTTTTATTAGATCTGTCAGACTGAGTTAATTATCTTTATGATAATAGATGTGCCTTACCTCCAACAAAACAAATACACTTATAATTAGCTTTTTAGTTAGAATTTTAATTTATTTATAAAGACTGTTTGTTTTCCTCTGTTCTAAAAGGCAGAACATGGGGAGCGAGAAATTCCAGTTTATCAGGTTACCAGTCTGCTTACTAGTATACGAAGAAGGAAAAAAGGTCTCTTATGTTTAACCACTAAGTCTGGTGTGACTAGTACAATTCAATACCAAGGCAGTTTATTTTAATCCAAACATACAAAGAAACCCCTTTCCATCTGCCTTCTCAACAGGGCAGTGTCATGGAAGGTATTATTTGGAAATTCTAACAAGCATGAATTGGAAAGCTCTCTGAACCACAGTGGAGTTGCATTAAAAATCAAATCATCTTACACTGGTGCTGTGTCCCCACACTCTTGTGGCATGCATTCCTCTTTCATCTATGCCCAGCATGTTTCAGAAAATGACACAAATGCCTGCAATGACTTCTTGGAAAGTACCTGCTGGAAAGCAGAGCACAGGGGAAAACATATACTTCTGTGTTGTGTCAAACAAAGCTGGGTTCATCTTTGGTTCTGCGGCTCACTGTCACGTGCGTTGGGCAAGTCACAGAAGCTCTCTGAGCCTCAGTTTCCTCATTATTAGCCGAGGAATAACTTAAGCTAAGAGGGGCTGCTGGGAGGACTAAAAGAAAATGTACACAGAGGGTTAAGCACAGTATCTGGTTCAGTATGGGGTAGTTTCCTTTATCATTATTAGAATCATGCATGTAAAGAATCTGAAATTAACATTATAGTCTTACACTAATTTTATAGGCTTTGTTTTACATGGAGACATGTATTCTACTAATTTGTGAAAACAGACTCCCCTGAACATCAGAAATTTGTTCTGATTCAAACCAAACAATGAAACATATGCAAAGATATAATAATGTTCCAAAGTTGCTGCAAACTCTACTAGTACCATTCTCTAAATGAACTGCCTTATCTCCCAGTGTTATTGACACAAACACAACTCTTCCTTTTTACCTTTCTCTTTATAAACTAACTGACTTGTATTGCTTTTTAAAATTCCATTGGTTTAAAGGTCCTTGCAGCTATTTTAATCTAAGAAATATAGAGATGGTGGTTAAGATAGCAAAGATCTTAATCATTCAATGTGGATTCCAACAAGTTTATTATGCAGTCACATTTGCCCAGGATAATGTTCATGCTGTAGGCTAATCATTAATATTGAGTGCTCTTGAGACTGATTCCTGGTGAGAAGAGGGATCCTAGTGTTGGAAATGATGAATCCGCATCTTGCCAGATGCTCACACATCTAAGTAGAGTGTGTGGTGTGATGTGGGGCACAAAGGCTGAGGGCAGTAAAGAGGATCCCCACACTAACATGAGTCAGTCATCCCAGATACTGGACTGATTGACTTCTAGAGAAGCCACAGGAGTTGGAGCATCACAGGCCAGATGTGCTAATACAAGAACCAGCCACAGTCCTTTGCTCTGAGAACTTTTATACCATCCACATGATACTCTTCATGAATTTACCATAAGGTCCTTACTCAAAATCACGGCAACCATGTGAAAACTCCTCTGTACTTCAAGGAAGTGTATTGACTTTAATTTAACTCAGGGTCCCTTTTATTCCCCTTTTCCCTAAATAATAACTCCTTTTGATGCAGGTTTCTCTGGCTGGTGTTGCCAATATGAGATTGAGATGTCTGTGCTTTTTCATTTTTCCTATTATATTTTGGAAAACTTGAATTTAGCCCTGAGCTCCTAGAACAGTAAATGCATTGATTAATTCAATAGATAATTTTGTTTTGTCAAAGCATGTTCTGGATGCAGAGTGCATGACAATAAAATGATAGTCACAGTCCTCCTTCTTTCTTTACTTCTGTTTCAAATGTTTTCAAAAAGATGAACTGTGATATAAAGACGACCAAAGAACAGCAGCAACATGTAGAGAGTACATTTGGCAAAGAACCTTGTAAAACAATAATCATGTTTGCAAAGAAAAGATTTAAAAGGAAACTTTGACAGGTGCTGGATAATCAGAAATTGGAATGGTGTCAGTACCTTGGCATTTTCCATTTTAAAGAGTCATTTATTAAACAACATGAGTATTTTAGTAGTAAATAAAACAAAGATAGCTTGGTAGAGGTATTTAGATTTTATAGTCTTATGAAAAAAAATATATATATATCCTGGATTAATTTAACAAATGATAGCTAGGATGCTTCTAGACAGCACATACTGTATACTAGTGGCCACCACTTGTGAGCAAAGCATACCAACTGATGGATGGTGTATCTTAACCAACTGTTTTATTTTACGTCTGTTATGCAGTTCAGTGATACACTAGAAACGCTCTCAAACTTGTCTCCACAAGGACAACTTACCAGACTAACCAGTTCCTCATTCCCAGTCTCAAAACAAAAACAAACAAAACTGACTAAGGTCCTCATCACCCCACCTGCTTATAGCTACTTCCACCCAGATGAAGTACGAATCTATGGGGAGACAGTTGTGTTCATTTCTAAAGTTTTTGTGCATAAGTTTTTTTTTTTGTATAATTATAAAAGTTAATTAAATTGGTGAATTGATTAAACGTGTGTCAAATAGAAATTGTAGATTCTGTAAAATTCACTGAAATGCTATACACAGACTCAATGAGAATGAGTCACTAAGATCCATTTGTTTGGAAATGAGCCCATGAGCTGGAAGTGCTCTGCCCTTGTGATGGGTCTGGCCATGAGACATGCACCCTGGACATTGCCACGGCTGTATTTATGGATTGCTGAGGATTTGAAAATGCAATGGAGATCCCAGAGCTAGTGAAATATGGAAGCCGCCTTCAAAGTAATTTTGATGAATATCCTAAAAAATGGAAACTAATAATTCACATTCTCAGTTTCACAGGAAATTAAAAACATCTTCATTTATTCCTCATGAATGAATTCATGATTTAAATATTTTGGTTAAAAGATTTTTTTTAATAGCTGCTAGTAAGACTAAGTGAAGGAAATGTGGCTGAATGTAAAAAGGCCAATCTTGCCTTCCTTTTCTTTCTTCTGTGTAAATCATTTGGGGCTTTTCTTTGCTACTGCTGTGCTCCAGTGAGCCAATCTGATCTCCAAGTCATTATTACCTTTTTTTTGCCTGAATGGCAGGGCTACATACAAATAGAACTTGTAGTGTAATTCTACACTTGTATTAGCACTCATTCCTCTCCATTTTATTTAAGAGTAATGGTGCAAAGAGGCCCCCAAATAATATTAGACTCTTGTAGCATGCCTGCAAATTACCATTCGTTTCTTTGTATCCTGCGTTTCCTGAGCTGTCATTCCCAGTAGCTTAGACAGAGACTCCAGCTCCTGCATCTAGATCCACAACTGAAGCATTTCGGAATTTATTAGGTGGAGCTGGCGAATGGTCTTACACTTGCCTATAAACAGTTTCCACCTCCTAAATCATCATCTCTAATGTCTAGAAGCTAGGTTGAGGATCTTCTCCTAGGTCCCTCACATTCCTGGGTACTGTTTCTTTCTATCGTGTCACCTCTGGAACGACACTGCTCAGGTGCCATTGAAAATCTGGAGGACAATTTGAGGGGCATTTCTGGAAATGTGAAAACACAAGCTGTGTTCCAGGCAGAAGTGGATAGAGTTTCTCTCCACTTTAATTAAAGGTACACAGACACATGGATATCTGTTCAGAGCTCTTTGTGCCCTCATTCAGAATTTATACACATCCATTCAGCTTTTTAGTTTCAATGTTTGCTTCTGCTTGAGTCCAATAGAAGAATGATAAATTGAACCAAGAGTCACATCTAAATAAATATCTATGTATTACCCAGCATTTTTACTCAGAAAATGGCAACCTCCTGAATGAGCAAAGTTTGTCTACTTGGCTCTTTCTATGCATGGGCTAAGGGTTGCATGTGACTACACAGGCTAAGAGAATAGGTAAATAAGTGCATCAGGCTGGCATGAGGGAGGGACTTTAACAAAAAAAGAAGTGACCATCTCCAGAGAAGAGTATTTTTTTACTCAAGCCAATTGTCACTATGTTACAATGTGAGCCAAATATAATTGGGATTAATTTTCTGTTGAAGCCCCATCTAGACTTTTATGTGAATTTTTTAAAAAATTTCAAATCTTGGCAACTCATTCAAAACTATTAGAAATCCTGGTCAAGTACTCTTCCCAGTTTGTTTATTAAGGATCTAGTCTGTAGTGTTAACTTAGATCTTCATTTCTTAAACATTTGCACCTAAGCATTCCTTCCTTAAAGGAATAATAAAAAATTCCCCTTGGGGGAGTATGAAGTGGCCACCCCAAAATTCAAGTAAAATGATTTCCCAAGATCCTATACTAAATTAATCACATGACCATGGATATAATCTTGCCAGGTTCCTTGCTGTCATTAGCTTTAGTTCGTCTATGACTACAGGGTTAATTTTGCCACTTGGAAAAGATGCCAATGACCAGTATTTATGTGAGTAGATGGCCCTAGGTTCAAGCTAGACATTAATACACTCATTAAATATTTCTTGAGCAACTGCTCTATGGAAACCACAGAACTGATGTCTTGTATCTATTACTAAAGGATTCTGTTGTTTAGGAGACTGTTTAAGGAAAGTAAGATCAAAAAGGAGGGAAGTGTAAACTTTGTCATATGCCACTTAATCATTTCATTTAATTCTAGAAAACATTTTGTATAAAATAAATAAGCTGATATCTAAGTAGCATTAGGCATAGATTTAATTAAAACCCCAAATTGTACTGTCAGTGTCCAAAAACTTTAGCTTGAAAACACACACACACACACACACACAAACACACATACACACATAAACACACACATCACACACACACACACACACACACACACACCTTCCATTTTAATATCCTTCAGAACAGTGCAGAAAGGAACAATTCACAATTCCAGACCATACCAAGTTGCTTCATCTCCCTTCCTTCCTCCCTCCCTCCCTTCCTTCCCTTCTTTCTTCCTTTACTGCTTCTATTCTTTCCCCCTTCTATTTCTACCTTCTATTACTTCTCAACTCCCACTCCTCATCTCTGTCTCTGTCTCTGCTCTCAGTAATCTTTTTTTTAACCCCTTGATTTGACTTCATTCTGGTCTCTTTTTAGTTTGATTTTAAATATGTATGATCTTGGCTCCTTTTAGCTGAAATTGGCTCTGGCCAGGATGGCTTGGTCCCTACAAGATACTTACAAATAACTGATAGGGTTCAGTTACAGGTGAGACACTGTTACATAGTCGCAATGCATCTGCATATAAAGATGCCTGGTCATTGTTTATGAACTGTGAATACTGTAGCATATTGATTCTCAGTGGCTGGATTAGTTAGGAGTTAGGGTAAATAAACTGCTATAACAAACAGGCCACCAAAATACAATAGCTCAAACACAAAGGGAGTTTATTTCTCTCATGTGTGAAAAATCTAAGGTCACTTCAGATCAGGAGAGATTAGGATGTTGGTAGGGAGTGACACCTCACTTCACAAATTAATTCAGAGATCCAGTCTGATGGAAGCTCTGTCATCTTTAATGTGTGTCTTTACAGATGACCCTAGGTATTATTACTCGGCTGGAAGAATGGAAATGAGTATGGAGGATTATGCATTAGAAATTTATATAAGGCAAGCCTGGGAGTTGTAAACAATACTGTGTGTTTATTAGCTTTTGTTTATATGACAAACCTAACTGCAAAGAAATTGTGAAACATAGGTTATCTGTGGACCAAGATAGAAGAAGAAATGGGTTGTGGTTTCCAAGGGTGAGGACCACCATTTTGTGACATTATAAATGTCTTCCTGGAACCCAGACCTTATGTCAAAGTGGCCCTCAATCACAAGCTGGAATTTTAGTGTGGATATGACTGAGATAATAATTTTGTAAATTGGTGTTCTTATACAAAAAGATATCTCAGCAATCCCAGATTACTGCATTATACTTAAAGGTACATATTCCTAGTGATGATTGACTCTAGGACACTAAGTGGACATGAGATTTTAATTTTTCTCTCTTTCTTGGGAAATACTTGGTTTCAAAGTGATCTATTCTACCTGTTGAGGATGAAGTCCTGTGTCTCAGGTTCTTACACTCATTACCCTTTTTGAAACAGTACCCCAGGTCCAGCCCATTTTGAATTTTGAATCTCCTGTTGTTAAGATGCCATTTATCAAGGATGGGGAGCCCACTCTAGTAGTCAGCTCTTAATGTGACTACAAAGCTGTGTCTGTTACAGACTGAAATTGAATAATTCCCCAGGAGTAAAGCTATAATAGTCTAAACTATTCCTGCATGACAATTATGCCATGGCTACCATTATCCTACGCCTGGTGATGAGATAACTGTGCCCAGCCAGGAATTATAGTGAAATTGAGGCTTTACCCAATCTCACTGTATTTCTGTTTTACTTTCAGAGATTATGAAATGGGGGCTGTCTATAGACCTATAATGCACAGATATAAAAGTGAAAGCCCTTAGACTGTTTCTTATATCAAGTAGAAGGAACAAGATACCATTCCAAGTCTAATAGTAATTCCTCAATGAAGGAATAAAGATATTTGACAAGTTTTGTTCACAAAACATCCACTGCTTCATGTCCATGACTTGTAACATTTGCCCCAAATATATCTTTTGAATCTACTGCAATAAATTGTGGTTTTACAAAAGCATGCCAGAGAATTCTTTATCAAACTTCCAATATAGCCTTATGCAGGTTTATTTCAATGACCATACATATTTTGCATAAATAACCCACTGATTCTGAAAACAAAATTATGGATATTTTGATCAACTTAGAGGACGTTTTTAATAGTTGCATTTGCTTTCACATGCATGGTGATATTGTAAGTGTGTAGTCTATCATAGAAAAACCAGATTTTTCTAAAAGCAATAATAATAAAAATGCTGGTATTCAGTTTGGTAAGTTCTGTGTTCAACAGGTTAACACAAGTATGAAGAGATTTTGATTTCAGTTACTGTGGCTGTTTTTATTCTTTTTAGAGAGAAAGGCATTTCCAAGTGTTTTGCCAACCATTATGGTTTGCATTTCAGATGTTGCCCAAATGGTCCATGTGATAGAGGCATGGTCTCAGGGTGATGCTACTGAGAGATGCTGGAGATTTCAGGAGGTGGGATCTAGTGAGAGGAAGTCAGGTCACTGGGGGGCATACTGGGACCCTGGCCCCCTTCTCTCTCTTTCTCTCTCTCTCTCTCTCTCTCTCTCTCTCTCTCTCTCTCTCTC